>NW_007779761.1:0-3148 GCF_000696425.1 Galeopterus variegatus
AAGAGCCCATTTAGAACTTTCCCTAGGGCTGGCCCGTGGTGCTGATAACACCAAGGCCCCGGGTTTGGATCCCATATGGGGATGGCCAGTTAGCTCACTGGCTGAGCGTGGTGCTGACGACACCAAGTCAAGGGTTAAGATCCCCTTACCGGTCATCGTCTTCTTTTTTTTTTTTAAAAAAAAAGAGCTTTCCCTAGAATATCTTAGGCTGACTTTCTGGTATGCAATCACTATGTTGACTTTTTGGTGTGCACACCACATTGGCTGTGTCTTTATTCGTTAGCTGCTTTGCTCTTAGAACAAGCCGAACAAAAAGTCAGAGTTGTGATTTCCTAAGAGTGAGACTTAGTAAAGCATTTTGCAAATAGTGTGACATTCTTTGCGTTTGTTGTACTTTTGGATTCCTGAAATAACAGTCAAACAGTATATCTATTACTGTCCTCTACACAATCCACATAGTTTTCCAAAGTGGAAAAAATATTCCAAAGAGAAAGTTTAGGTGCAGAAGATGCTACTATGAGTGGAAATCAGAGTATCCTATTCTGTGTAACTGATTTTAGAGGTGGATACTTATTTATTTATGGGTGGATATTGGAGCATACGTTGACTAAAGAAGGTAATATAGGTGAGGCACCGTGCTCAAAACCTTTGAGAATGGTCTCGTTATTTTTAAAGTTAGAAACCAGGATGTCTGTGTAATGGAAAGTAATCTCCCCTTTCCCCCAAAACAGACAGACACAAATACTTTGTGACAGGAATAGATCATGAAGTGTGGTGTCCAGAAGAAACTCTCTACTGGGCTTTGTAAAGGGTTTGATACTTTCTGCTGGGCACCCAGAGCACTTATTTTCCCTTCTGTCTCCTTTTATTTCCCATCTAGACAGTTGTTTTTTTGTTCCTGTCCATCCTCTTGACTTACCATTTTTCCTTCCTCTATCCTCAAATGAGAAAGCCTTTGGCATTCAACTGTAGTACTTTATTTGGCTGTCAGTATTTGTCACGTTAGTAATTGGGTTAGCTTGGCTGGAGGTGGGGGGCTGTTCTGCTCTTTTAAAGATTGGCCCACACACCATTGTGCTTAGGTACCCACACAGGAGCAGAGGCAAGCTGGCTGGATTTTGAAGGTAAAAACATAACTGTGGGTGGGAGCATGTATGGTTTTAGAATTTTTAAAGGCAAGGACAAAGCCCATGCACCTAACGGGACCAGTGGAAAAAATTTACAACAGATAGAACTTTTGTTTGTTTTTCTTAACACTCAGCAATTTAAATACTAAGAATAGGGATAAAGTGAAAATTATTTAGTGCCTGTACCTGTTGCTCATTGGTAAAATCAACATATTAAAAAATTGTAAATTGTTAATACTTCCTGACTTATGTGTGTTCTGAGTAATTTGGTGGAGTAAATGAGCTGGATCTTGCATTCTCAACAGGGGTGACTTTTTCCCCAGGGGGTGGAATTTGTTTCTTGAAAGGTGAAAAAATTTTTACTTTTTATGCATAATGCACAGACATACAGTACAGTAAACAAATAGATATGTGGTATATCTGTGGTATCAAAATTTCATGAGAGATAATAATTAAGGGGAAATTGCCTAAAAAGGCTGCTGAGGGGGGTAATGATAAAAAACAATAAAAAGACTGAGAACGGCAGGGCTACCCCATTTGAAGAGCTGTATGGAGTGCCCCAGGTCAGTGTGTCCTGAGGATGATCGTGTATCTTGTTTATTCTTCTCATCTCTAAAACTGGCCTAAGGGTGATAAATGGGGTCGTGCTCTGCAGTGCTTCAGGGATGCTTATGGGTACTCTTAGGATGATCATGGCACAATATATGGTTCCAACACTTAACAGGAACACATGTAACATCTCAAAAATATGTTTATTTACTTCCTATATCAGAGAACCTAGAGGTTACTTTAAACGTGAAAAAATACCAGGAGTGGGAAGAAACGAATATTGATTTTAATTATCTTTATGAGTGGAGTTGCTTAGTAACAGACATTTAATGAGCATAATAAATTCTGTTCATGAAATCATGTTTTCAGAGATGTTAAAACTTACTAAATTGGGAAGATTTTTTCTTCTAATTTGATGGGGAGTTTATTTCCCTGCATGCATCATTTCCCCCCACATTCCCCTACCCCATGATTTTTAGGATGATTCCTCAAATTGTTTAGAGTATTTCCCGCATACCTCCATTTGAGATGTTTGGTATTGGTATTTTGCGAGTAGATAATTCAATATCTGTGTAATATGATTAGCCCAGCTATATGAGAGAAGTAGTACCGTGTTTCTTGATGTGTTAAGCAGTTGGTAAGGACATGATAGGGTTTATGATGACATTTTAGGAGTCAAGTGTTTGGGCCCATTTTTCTTAGGATTTCCCTATTCCTTTGCATGGCATAGTAGACCATCTTGACCTATTTTTCTGCTCTTATGCAACCTGAAGGAAAGACACTTACTTGAATGAGAGTGCTTCAAAAAGTTTGTGGAAAAATAGAATTAAAAGATAATACAAACCTTTCCGTGAACTTTTTTTTTTTTTTAAAAGATGACCGGTAAGGGGATCTTAACCCTTGACTTGGTGTTGTCAGCACCACGCCCAGCTAGTGAGCGAACCGGCCATCCCTACATGGGATCCGAACCCGGGGCCTTGGTGTTATCAGCACCGCACTCTCCCGAGTGAGCCACCGGGCTGGCCCTCCGTGAACTTTTTGAAGTGCCCTTGTATCTTTGCCACCCTGTGGTTTAGTTTAGCTTTGTTTGCCATTCCTCTTTAGAGGCAGGTTAGCAGAGTGTTTTTGAGAACAAGGCAGATCTGAATTTGAGTTGAATTGCAGTTTTACTTTTTATTAACTGTGTTTGTGGTCAAGGTGCTGACCTCTTTGAGTCCTGGTTTGTTCATCTGTAAAACAGAAATAACCTCTCTGGAAAGGGTTGTCCTTAATGTATGATCATGCATCCCTTAACGACATATCAGTGAAGGACCACATATATGATGGCGGTTCCATAAAATTATAATGGAGCTAAAAAATTCCTGTCGCCTAGTGACTTTGTAGCTGTCATAATATCGTAGTGCAGTGCATTATTCACATAGGAGCAATAGGCTATCCCGTATAACCTAGGTGTGTAGTGGGCTGCACCATCT
>NW_007779762.1:0-3148 GCF_000696425.1 Galeopterus variegatus
GAATGGAAAAAAGATTACCAACAACCTTGTTTGAATACCGGATCCAGCCATGACCGTGCCTCGATAGCTCAATTATGTAAGCGCTCCTTTCTTTTTTTCTTTCTTTTTCTTTTCTTTTTTTGGGAGTCAGGTTCTGTGGCTTGCAACCAAACGATTTTGTACTAATACACAATAAGCCTGAGACAGAACTAGGTGTTAAGAGGCGACTGCAATAAAAACTGGTGAACAGTGAATGAGATGGAAGTCCCTCGGTGGGGCCAGTCATGGGGTTGGACACTTGTGAATGAGCCAGAAGTCCAGACATCAAAAGAGATGCTGCCTCAGAACTGGACTAGCAGCGTAAGTGATCCTCCTGGTCCTTGCGTATCCACAGTGAATTCTAGACACTCCCTCCTTCTCATGCAGGATCTAGCCATAACAAACTTCTTACAAATTCCTCAGCCTCATTTTTTTTCTCTCCTTTATCTCCAGAGACACTTGCTATTCGTAAGTGATCCTCCTGGTCCCTGCGTATCCACAGTGAATTCTAGACACTCCCTCCTTCTCATGCAGGATCTAGCCATAACAAACATCTTACAAATTCCTCAGCCTCATTTTTTTTCTCTCCTTTATCTCCAGAGACACTTGCTATTCCTTCAATGTCAGGAACTCTTTCCTATGCCCATTTTTAATTATTTTCCTTATATATCCTTCCTATGTGTCAGATATTATGTTAATAAGTTAGACACATACGAGGGTATTTCAAAAAGCTCATGGAAAGATTTATATTATGTTTCAATTCTATTTTTCCTCGAGCTTTTTGAAGTACCCTCGTATATATACAGGATATATATGTATATATATGTCTGTGTGTGTGTGCGTGTGCGTGTATGCACACACACATGTATATGTAGACCATCCTCAACTCAAGACATTCGACTTGATAATTTTTCAACTTTATACTGGTGTGAAAGCGATACACATTCAGTAGAAACCACCTGAGATTCTGAATTTTGATCTTGTCCCGGGCTAGCCGTATTTGGGATGACTCTCTTTCATGATACTGGGTGGCGCCAGTGAGCCACAGCTCCAAGTCAGCCACACGATCGTGCAGGTCAGCAGCTGACCCTGTACAGTGCACTGTAGTCAATACATGACATGAAGTATTCAGCACAATTATAGGACGGGCTTTGTGTGAGATGGTCTTGCTCAACTGCAGGCTAATGTAAGTGTTCTGAGCACATGTAAGTTAGGCCAGGAGCAACTATGATGTTCTGGAGGTTAGATGTATTAAATGCATTTTCAGCTTATGATATTTTCAACTCAGAATGGGTTTATCAATATTTACCTATGAGAGCAGTAGCCTGTGAGGTAAGAATTGTTATTATTCTCATTTTTAAATTGTGGAAGTTGGGGCTGAGATTGGTCAATTGACTCGCCGGCATTTGAGCCCAGGCCGTCGGACCCTAGACCCCACCCTTCTAACCATTCTTGATGCGAAGGCTCCCTCTTACCTGAGGTGCCCTTATTTATCCTCTGGCTCATCTCAGATCCACCCTTCGATTGGCTTCGGTGCCCCTGCCCTGTGCTTCCCTGAGCTGCCTTCCTTCCCTCATCATAGTTGTCGCCACACTCTGCTGCAGTCATTTATTTAATTGTCCGTCTTCCCCACACAAAGGTGTGCCCTGCGTCTGCTGTGGACCCCACACTATCCTCAGTGTTCAGCACGTACTGGGTCCTCAGTAACCACTCAGTCACTAAAGGAAGAATGACTGTTGAACCACAGGTATTGGCTTGAAGGAATCCTGTCTTTTGTTCAGGGTTCAACATAAACACTGGGTGAGAAGAGACCATTCTCACAAAAGGATCAGGAGCTTGGGCTGTAAGGGCCAAGGACCGATATAGAGAAGTAATCAGGCACAGCTTGATCTAGCCCCAGAGCCTAGGTCTGGGATCTAGGAATGGGGGATTCTAGGCCTGAAAGCCAGATAAGAGACCCTGTTAGGCAAGGGGTCTTGCCATACCCCCAAATCATATCTTACATTGTCCCTGGTTATCTCACAATCCAGATTCTCTTCAGTTGCTGTCTTCTCCAGCAGGCTGTGAGCTTTCAAGAGCAGGAGTTTTGTCTTTCAGTTCTGTTTCCCAGTCCTGAACCCAGTGCCCAGCACCCTGTGGGCCCCTCCTGGATGTTGGTTGGCAAGTCATTCACTGATGGAACACTTCTCTCAAGGCCGGCCTTCATCGCTCTCCCAGGGCCGAAGTGTGATGGAGAAGGCTGATATTAAATTCCAAGCAGCTGTCTGGCTCCTTGCAGCTTTAGCAGAGGTGCCACCTCTTCAAGGGACTGGTGCATTGACATTTCACAAACTCTGCATGCCTACTTACTATTTCTGATAACGTTATCTGCCAGAGAGCAGATATTGTTCTCCATTACTGAAAATATGTGATTATCAGCTCAAATGTGTTCATGTAGGCATTGTAGGCAGTTTTCATATTCATTCGTTTATTCATGTATTCATTATTCAGCAAATATTTACTGAACACATATCAAGTACAAGAATGCATATGCTAGGTTCATGGCTGTTGGGAATGGGGGGATTAGGAGATGGATAAATACAACATGAATCCTGCTCTCAAAGAGCTGAGTTGAAGACATAAAAGCTAATATTTCTAAGGCACCCACTATGTGCCAGGCATATACTTAATAGTTTCTGTATTGTCTCATTTGTTCTTCACCTTGACCATAAAATATAGACATTAGATGAGGATCTAGATGTGAAAGTTACTTGCTCAAGATTGCACAGCTGGTAAGAAGTAGAATAGAGATTCCATCCTGATCTCTGAGACCCCACAGCCTGACACTTTCCTCTATGCTGTATTGCCTCCAAAATACAGATAAGGTCAGAGGTGGGCAGTCAGCCTGGAAGCTCAGACAAAGTGCCACAGAAGGTCAGTAGGGACCTCTTTCGGTTGTGAGACTGCTGACCACTTCTGGAAGGTGGAAGCCATCCACATCTCTAACACCATCTCTACCCTAGATGAAAACTGAAAATTCAGTTGTTCCAAAAGTACTTGTGAACCCTACCATGAAATCACCAGGTATTTGGAATCAACTTTCCATTTCTATAAGATGGCCCATGCCAGACACACACAGCCTTTGGAGTTT
>NW_007779763.1:0-3148 GCF_000696425.1 Galeopterus variegatus
TTGATTTTTCTCTTACTTCTTTGAGGTTTGTTTCTTTTATTTATTTATTTATTTATTGACTTGTAAGGGGATAACAACCCTCAGCTCAGTGCCGTCTGTACCATGCTCAGCTACTGAGTGCACTGGCCATCCTTATATAGGATCTGAACCCACAGCCTTAGTGCTATCAGACTGCACTCTACCAAGTGAGCCATGGGGCCAGCCCTTCTTTGAGGTTTTTACAAACATGGCTCAGAATTCCTTTTCAGACATCTGAATGGTTTCCTGCTCTATTCAGTCTGGTACTTGAGACTTATCATATTCCTTTGGTGGTGTCATGCCTTCTTGTTTGTTTGTAGTTATAGTAGTTTTTTTTGTTGATGTTTGGTCATCTGGTAGGACACTTGTTTCTTTTATTACTGTGCAGTGGGCTATGATGGGAAAGTGTTCCTCTTCTATATGTAGGCTCTGCTGGTGACTCTTCTTGTATCAATGCAGTTGATTTTGTGGTGGACTGCCTTAGCTCCAGTTCAGTTGGTGGGAAGTTCCTTCTGTGGCTTGAGTGGGTATGGGTGGGCCTGCAGCTGTGTCAGAGTCAGTACACTGGGACCAGTGCTCACTTGGGTGCCAGCTTGGTTGGTGGGTGGGCCTCTGCCTGGTTCTGAGGATTTTAAAAGGGGAACACATGAGAATCTCTCTCTTTTTGCTTCTGCCAACTTGCAATGTGATACCCTGTATCATTGAAGCCACCACCACAAAAGATCTTCAACAGCTGTGTTTCCTAGTCTTTGGACTTCCCAGCCTCTGAAACTGTAAGCAATAAATCTCATTTTCTTACAAATTACCCAGTTTCAAATATTATGTTTTAAGCAACAGAAACAGACTAATACACCAATTTTTACCTCTGGGGCAGAGGGTATTAAAGGGACTCCCTGTTGGAATAGTCATGCTCTTTAGTAATGTACTTTATTATATAATGCTTATAACTGTCAAATCTCACAGAATTGAACACTTAATATTTTTGTATTTTATTAGAGGTAAATTAAGGCTCAGTTTTTTAAAGTTCCAACAAATCTGTCTGATATAAGTTATCTTTAGATTGTACCTTCCTACATGGGAATGCAATCTGGACTCTCCAAATAAAAATGATAAAAATTTTCAAATGTTGCTATTCATTGTTTACAGGTTGCTTCAGCTGAAGTTTTAAATAGTAAATACAGATTTAAAACCTAACCTCTATTTGCAGATATCTTCTCCTCAACATCTGAGATAACATTTTTTCTTGATCATAAATACATGCTCAAATGCACAAACCTGTTGTTTCTCCATCCTCTAGCCCTCTACTTTTTTTCTGGTTTCTGCAGATGTCAGTATTTGTTTGCTGATAGTGTCAAGGCATAGAGGAATCAATCAACTAGAGTTAAATAAGCATTTACAGCTCTAAATTGTGTTCTATCAGAGATTTCCTATATTATAAGCTACAAACTCTGTCTCAAGTAGTTACTGATGGCTGAAGACAGTGCATTACTTTTGCTACTGCAATAAATCTGCTCCTAGTACAGCAAGAGGTTTTCTGGACCATTATTCAGTGATCTTGTATATTTGATATACACAGAATTTGATATTCAGATATGATTGTTGTATACTGTATATGTGCACTTATTTGATCTCTCCAGCTATATTTTCCATGTGTATTAAATATAATAAATATTATTACGGAGTTGAGATTGCTACTTTATATATTCACTTTGTAATATAAGTATCTTTTTTTCTACATTGTTTATATGTTCAAGGCAAGTGTGCTGTTAATTTCACTTGGCGCATTTCCTAGGTTACTTTGACCAGTAAAAAGGTGTTATAAGTTTTTAAAAAATAGAAAAGAAAAGAAAGGTCAGGGACTTAAATTTTGTCTCTTTTGCTAATTACTTACTAGCTATACATCCATGTACTAGTTATTGACAGTCATGAGCTTCAGTTTTCGTCATCCTTATAATGAGAAGAATTAAATCTACTTGTCTAAAAATGTTGTGGATATTAAATTAGGCCCTTCCAGTAAATGCCTAGTGCACAGCAGGTACTCAATAAGAAAAAACAAACAAACCAAAAAAAAAAACCAAACCCACCTCTCTCCTTCTGTATGAAATGCCTCATGGTTTTGTATAATTGTTTTTATGTGTGAGTTTTGATTTTCAGTGGTTTTTTGATCTTCAGCATTATTAAAATATGTTTACATGGTAAAGCTTTATAAGCTGAGTCAATTTTGTACTTTCATCCTGCCTAATATAAATAATTGACTGTGTTGATTTCTAGTCCTTGTCTCTACAAGAAAAGTATGTCACCAATTTCAACAAGGAATATTCTAACTGGCAAAATTAGTTTATTTTTAATTCCAAAAATAACAATTTGTCTGTTAGAACTTTAAGAGAGAAAGGACGTTGTGAAATTGAAGTAAATCGGGATAAAATAATACTAAAGCTAACAGTTATATAGCATGTACTGTGTGCTAGGCATTATTATAAAAGTGCTACACATACTAACTAATTTAGTCATCATAGCAAATATATAAATAGCATGCTTGAGCTAAAAATTTGACAGTCCAAGTAAGACAGGAACTGTACAGAGAATATTTTACGTATACATATACATAATTTTTGAATATAAATACTAAGATATATAATGCTCCACAAATTTTCATTTTTAATTAATATGTCACACATATCAGTTCTTATCACATATAGATCTAGTTTATGTTCAGTAAAGTATTACTACATTCTATAAAAAAATAAAATACATTATTAGCCAGTCTTCCATTGATGGGCATTTAGGTTGTTTCCAATTTTCTTCTATACGAAAATGTTCCCAGAAGCATTGCCCAAGTAACCTATTTTTTCCTTGGAATAAAATTCTAAAACATGAAATTTTTGAAAAAAGTATTTGCTCAGTTGCTATTTTTTTTAACTGTTTTCAGTTGCTATTTTTTTTTAACTGTTGTATCTCATCCAGTCTTTCTAAAATTTGTACTAATTTCCTTTCCATTTAAAAATGAATAAGATTATCTGTCTTACCATTGTTAAAATGCGGAATTATTAATCACCAATACAAGTTTCCCCTGACTGTTTGTTCTCTCCTTCTTCAACAGTAATAGAATTTGAGTTAAGTAAATGATGTC
>NW_007779764.1:0-286 GCF_000696425.1 Galeopterus variegatus
TAACTTCTACATGCTAATTTGAAGTACATTGCTTGAGATCTCAGGATACATTTTCCCAAAGAAATGTATTAAAAAATAGTGATTATATTCTAGATCAAACCTATAAAATTCTGTTTAATCCACTGCAACTGCATGGCTAAAATGCTACGCACTCTAACAAAACAAGCCAATGTTTAGTATGGTTGCCATGCTGGTAGGTTAAACCAAGTAGGAAGACAATAAGGTGATAGAATTGACTAAGAAATCTTGTAAAAGTCTGATCTAAAAAACTGATGCTTGAGGAAAT
>NW_007779764.1:1860-3147 GCF_000696425.1 Galeopterus variegatus
TTTTTTTTTAGCAGGATCCATCCTTTACCTCCCCTACTTTGTTTCCCACCTCCTGAACTCAGCTCTCTGACTTCTCAGCTATTGCTTAAATGTGTGATGCTTCCTTTCACCTCTGTGTCTTTGCACAACCTGATCCCTTCCCCCTATTTTTTTTTCTATTAACTGACTCCTACTCATCAATACTAAGTTCATTTATCATGTCTTTTGAAAATCTTGGTCTCTGGCTAGGCAAGCAAGATGCTCCTACTCACTGAATTATAATTCACTGAAATGTAATTACTTTTCTTTCTCACTGGTCTGCTTGAGGACAAGGACGATGTCTTTCATTTTTATCATAAGCTAACAGCATATTTCTTGGAACATAGTAGGTACTTAAAAAATGCTCATTGAATGAATGAATCAAAGAATATACAGAAATGCCAAGCAGAGTGACTGCTCCTTTTTCTAGCATGATGTAGAACTGGAAAATTCTTAAATGGCTAACAGTTATTTGGTAATAGAAATTAACTATATTCTATACAGAAGAAGATTTTTTAGGATCCACATAAAAAGATTAACAAGTGTTAATCTGCACGCAGTGGGATTACAGGTGATTTTATTTTACTTTTTGTATATGAGTGTATTGCCTAGAAAGATCCTGAGTTATTTTTATTATAACAAAAACAAGAGCACTAATCTTTAAAAAATGAAGTGTCTCCTTAACACGGTTCTAGCTTTACGAAGAGACAGAATGTACAGAGCACACTGCTGCTGCTTTTGTGCTCCTGCTCCCTTCTGTTTTCTTTGCCCCTCTGTTTCTCTCCTGCTTTTTCCCTAAAGAATCACTGGTGGGAGATTTGTTCTGGACTTGGTAAGATTTGATTCATGCTTGGATATGGGTGGAATGCTTCCTATCAGATATTTCTGGATGATCGTATGTTTTGGCACATCTCCACTAGGCTAGACTGCTGACCATTACTGACAAGCTGATCCTTACTGTCAATATGTCCCAAAGTTGGGGTGGTAGGGATGCTGAAGAGCATTCCTGGGGAAGTGTCTACCCTAGAAGGGGAGAGTCAGAGTAAGTCATTTATTTGCCTCAAGTCACACTGTACCAATCTCTCCTGCGGAGGTAAAGTGGCTAGTTCAGCTAACTAAAGTAAAGGAACCCAGCCAAACTCCCCACATACCTGCCCCCCAAAGTGCACTGTGTCCTGAGCCTTCTTCTAGATTGTTAAGACAGCACTTCTGCCCATGGCGGTGCTGAGCAGAGTCCACACTATAAATGTTGTTGACAGGCTAATCCTT
>NW_007779765.1:0-1008 GCF_000696425.1 Galeopterus variegatus
CTCCCAAGCAGCGCACTGTAGCAGTGCGCCACCGGGCCGGCCCTAAGAATTAAAATATTTTGCACAACAAAAAACACCACTGTAAACATTCTTAAGAGACCAGCAACACAGACCAGAGGAAAAGGTTTGTACCAGACAAAGAGGTTAATGCCCTAGGCCTATGCTGTATGGCAGCCACTAGCTACACATAGCTATTGAGCACTGAAAATGTGACTAGTCCAAATTGAGGTGTGCTGTAAGTGTAAAATGAATACTGGATTTCAAAGCCTTAATACAAAAAAAGGGGTAAAATATCTCATTAATAATGTTTTATACTAATTGCACATTAAAATGATAATTTGTTAATATACAGAGTTGAATAAAAGGTTACTAAAATTAACTTTACCTGTTTTTCTTACTTTATTAATCTGTCTACTAGAAAACTTAAAATTACATATGTGGCTCGCATCATATTTCTATTCAATGATGCTGCCTCAAATGACACAAAGAGCTCCTGTAAATCAATAAGACTAACTTGATAGAAAAATGGATAAATGATATGAATCTGCAATTTATAGTTCTACAAATGGAAGATAAATAACTGAAGAAATATTTAATCTCACTAGCAAAAAAAAGGCAAATTTAAAAAAACTGCCACTTATCAGGTTGGCAAATATTAAGACTGATGCACTCCAAAACTGACTCAATTAGGGTATGGGTACTCTTATACAGTTAAAATAGCTTAAACGGTTTCATTTTTGGAGGACAATTTGGCATAACTTGAAATTTACTTAATGAAAGTATGTGTGCAAGTACTCATAGATTTGTAATGAGAATGTACAATGTAGCATGGTTTTGTAGAGCAAAACACTGCAAATAACCTAAATGTCCAATAGCAAAGAATTAAATAAAATATGGTAGGGCCGAGCCTGTGGTGCACTCGGGAGAATGTGGTGCTCCCGCCGCGGGTTCGGACCCTATATAGGGATGGCCCCTGCGCTCACTGGCTAAGAGCAGTGCAGCCGGTCT
>NW_007779765.1:1924-3147 GCF_000696425.1 Galeopterus variegatus
ATCCTATATAGGGATGGCCCCTGCGCTCACTGGCTGAGAGCAGTGCAGCCGGTCTCAAAAAAAAAAAAAAGGTATATTCATACAATGGAATACTATGCATCCATACACACAAAAGAAATAGATATACATTTAGCAATATAGGAAGATTTTCAATGTATATCATTTAAAAAAAAGGGTTATAGAAACAATGTACAGGGAGAATAATCCAATTTTTGTATAAATACAGGAAAATATGAGTATAATTATTTCTCTATCTGTAGAAACATACTTGAAAGGCTGTGTAATTAACCATTTTTTAAAAGTTTATCTCTGCAGATGAAATGAGGAAGAGTAGAGAAGGTCCATTTTTAACTCCATATATTCTATACTGGTCAATTCTTTTTACATGGGTCATGGGTAAATTTTTATATTAAAAAAGAACATTTTCCCTAATTCACAATTAACTTAAACATGAACTGATACTGATATTTCTATTTTTAGAGAAAGAGTCACCAAGGATACTAGCCAACTTGACGAGTTTTCCTGGCATTTCTTAAATATTTAACCATAATGTAATACAAAAAAGAGTAAGAAAAGCTGAGGGGGAAAAAGTAAATAAAATTAAAGGGGCTATTTAGTATTCATTGTGGACTCTAGGAATGATATTTAATTGAAGATGTTCATTACATTTAAATGAGAGTAAATAGGAAGGATGTATAAGTACTAAGATAACAAGAATAAACCTTTCTCCCAATTTCATCATCCAGTCTTCTTAGTTCCATTTCACGTTGATCTTGCTGAGTCTTCAGAAATCGCCTTCTTGCAGAATCTTGTAAGTGTATTTCCTTTAATTTCAACTCTCTTTTCACAGCAGCTAGTCTTAAAAAAAAAAATATATCAGGAGGAACAACTAAAGCATTTCCCAATATAGATTTAATTTTTCACAACAGCTGCCCACTACCTATTCTGATACACTTTCCCAATTTAGCTGGTGCCACTGTAACAAAACTGTGTTTGTAATACATAAACAAAAGATGCCCAATCACATAAGTCTATACTCATGAAGATGACAAATGGTCCCCATGTTATCCTTTTCATACTCAAACTTCTAGCAGGTATACCACTTGGATCATTTCAATACAACTGATAGCTTTTATTTGAAGGAAGAATACCAAAAAATGTTCCAATGTGATGGAGTTTGGATGTGCTATCACCTCCAAAACCCATGTGGAAATTTTTTTTTT
>NW_007779766.1:0-678 GCF_000696425.1 Galeopterus variegatus
AAAAAAATCCTATTTTGTGAGCCCTTTTTGGAAACTTGAGGTGTTTTGAGAAATTCAAATTCATAAAAAGCTCTACACCAAGGGCCGGCCCGTGGCTCACTTGGGAGAGTGTGGTGTTGATAACACCAAGCCCATGGGTTCAGATCCCCTTACCAGTCATCTTAAAAAAAAATAAAAACAACAAACTCTATGCCAAGCTAAACACCAATGGTAAGAAAAGTTCTGACTCTGTGTGTACACACGGAGATCCTATGATATACCCAGTTCTATTTCTTCAGTGAGGAGTTTTGCTGATGGCACAGGACTCACTGTGATCAACACTGGCACTGCATCTGCACTAAAAGACCTTGTCAGTCACCCTCAGATAAGCTCATCGGCTTTCCAAAAGCTGTCACTTTCATCAGTTGTATGGTGTAAAACGTGGAACACTGCAAGGCCTCTATACCTATGTTTGCTGATATTTCACAGGACAAGACTTGATAAACACACCACTGAATAGTGGGCAGGAGTTTCAGCCTTTTGGTGGGGGGGAGCAAGGGGACACCTGATTTTTAAAAAAACTTGGGTGTAAGTTACATATCATAAAATGAATGCACAGTACAAGTTTTGGCAATTGCGTTCATGTACAACCCACACTCTTATCAAGATACAAAACATTCCCATTACCCCAGAATCACA
>NW_007779766.1:2402-3147 GCF_000696425.1 Galeopterus variegatus
CCAGCATCGTTTGCTGAGAGATTTTACTTTCCCCGCCAAACTGCTTTTAGAAAAAAAAAAAAAAAAACACTTGACTGTACAAGCATGGATCTATTTCTGAATTCCTTACCCTGTTATGTTGATCTACTTGTCTATTTTATGCTAATACTGTGCTGTCTTGATTACTGGAGAGTTACTGTGGGTCTTGAAATAAGATGAGGTAGCTTTCCAACTTCATTATTCTTTTCACGACAGTTCTGACCATCCCACATCCTTTGTATTTGCATGTAAACTGTATAATAAACTTGCTGAAAAAGCCTGAATAATCTACAGATTAAGAGATGCACTTAATCTGTAGATCAGCTTGGGGAAAACTGGCATCCTAACAGAGAGTCTTCTGATTCATGAACGTGGTATACCTCTCCATTTATTTAGGTTTTCTCTAATTTCTCTCAGCAATGTTTTATACTTTTCAGTACAGAGATCTTGAACATCTTTAATAACATTTATCCCTAAGTATTTTATGTTTTGATGGTATTGTAAATGGGATTTTAAAATTTCACTTTTCGACTGTCCAAGGCTAGTATATAGAAATATGATTTTTACATACTGACCTTGTATCTTGCAACCAAACTAAATTCACCAATTAGTTTTTTTTCTGATCCATTCTTTAAGATTTTCTATGTATTTGATCACGTATTCTACCGATAAAGACAGTTTTATTTCCATTCAAACTGGATTGCTTTTTCTCTCTTGTCTGTCACAC
>NW_007779767.1:0-812 GCF_000696425.1 Galeopterus variegatus
AAAACACAAATTTAAACCATGAGGTACCACTTCACACCCACTATTAAGGCTATAATAAAAACGGCAGACAATAACAAGTGTTGGCAAGGATGTGGAGAAATGGAACCTTGGTGGGAGTGTTCTCTACTGACTTTGAGTTAGGTGTACTGGTAACAGTGCTGGGACTCTACTGTACAAAGTGTAGCCACTTTAGGAAACAATGTGGCATTTACTCAAAATGTTAAACATAAGAGTTACCATCTGATGTGGAGATTTCACCCCTAGGTTTATTAGTATTTAATCATGATGACAATTGCTCTTTGAGTGACCTATTTAAAGTCTTCTTTCAAACTCTCTTTGGCATTAGTTGAGTCCAATGAGAATGGGTTTCGGTCCTGGAGTCTCATTGTAAATTTCGATTATATAAAGACTGAAAAAGATGGAAATTTCTAAAGTATGGCTAAATATTAATCAAAAAGATGAAGACATCACTGGAGAAAAAGTTGTTTTCCATGATCACTCCAAAAAGGAATGAGATAATGTAATCTGGATATTCACTGGCACTAGATTCTAATATAGAAGTCAAAATCATGCAATAGCAGGTTGGCTAAGTGATGTCAATGTGAGTGATTATGGAAACCAGTTGGTGTCTTTTTTTTCTGGGGGTGGAAAACCTCTGAAAAGAGAAACGAATTTCAAGATTTCTTTATGGGCTTGCCAATGTATTTTTTAACATACCTGATATTCGTTTCTATGGTTGTCATAACTCTCCATTGTTGGAGGTAGAATTTCATAACACTACTAAGTATTTTTATGTTAAAAAATCAAATATT
>NW_007779767.1:2763-3147 GCF_000696425.1 Galeopterus variegatus
TCTCTTTCTCTTTCTGCCTCTTTCTCCTGTCACATCTTCTCTCTCTTCTTCCTTTTCTCTCCCTCTTTCCTTCTCTCCCCCTTTTCTCCCTTTCCATCCGTATCTCTCCCTTTCACCTATTCTCTCTTCTTCTCTCCCTTCCTCCCCTTATTTATTATTTATTTTATTTTATTTTTTTCCTCCCTTTATTTTTTCCCATTTCCTCTCTTGGGCCCTCTTCTCTTCTCTCTTACTCTGTTCCTTTTCTTTCACCTTTTGTCCTTTTCTTCTTTGTTTCTCCCTTTACTTCTCCCTCTTTCCCTTTCCCTTTTTCTCCCTCTCTGTTACTCCCTATCCTTTTCTTCTTTTTCTTCCAACTCTCTTCTGTCTTTGAGTTAGCTGTGC
>NW_007779768.1:0-2042 GCF_000696425.1 Galeopterus variegatus
AGCAAAATAGACTTTAATTGGATACAAATATATATATGAAAATAACATTTTCTTCCTCACTTAAAAAAAAACAGAGTTGACAAGGCTGCATATTATTGGGGGAAAAGAGTGAATGGGGGGTGGTAGGCAGGTGTAAACATTTTAAATTCAGTATTCATAGAATTTTTAAGCAATAATCCACACTCAAGAAAAAGATTTAATAAAGCAAAATTATCCCTGCTTCTCATAAGAATTATTCTGGGGGGCCGGCCTGTGGCTCACTCGGGAGAGTGTGGTGCTGATAACACCAAGGCCATGGGTTCGGATCCCATATAGGGATGGCCGGTTAGCTCACTGGGTGAGCGTGGTACTGACAACACCAAGTGAAGGGTTAAGATCCCCTTACTGGTCATCTTTTTTTTAAAAAAAGAATTATTCTGAATAGTACAGTTGCCATGAGTCAAGTGCATTTAGTCTGAAGACCAACTTTTTGGTACAATTATTGTATTTTAAACCATGGTTTCCATTTTTCCTAATTGTGTCCTTAGTCATCAGTGGCTAGGAAAAGTCTTCTTAGGACATGGAGCTCTATAAAATTGTAAGTCTTGGAAATTGTAGGTCTTTGAAATTCCTCCTTTAGTCCCCCATTTACTGCTTACATTATTGCAAATCTTCCATAATTTCCTTAAGCAGAGAAGGTAGAAAAGTATCCTGAAATAATCTTTATACACTAAATCTTTGTTTCAAAGTAGAGATTAAACTGTAAGAATTTAAAATTATTATCAATAATTTAAACTCTAAATTATTTAGACTCTAAATCTGTATAATACAGCCTATGTATATATTTAAAGGTGATCTTCAAACACAGTTCAAACATACCTTCTCTCATGTCGCCATTTGCAACATTGTGCAATTCCAGTACCATTGTTTCATTTCTTCAACTGCAGATTTATTGGATAGTTTTGGGGGTTGTTGTTTTCTGATATTAATAGCCACATATTAGCAGGGTTTTTAGAAGGATCTCTTTGTCCAACGCACTGATTCCATGGCCCAGTCTTTGTGTGTGCCAAGTCTGGAGACTGGGGAATCATTTTTAAGTGGTAGATTCTTTTTGCCTCTGTGGTATGTGCTGCCCAGTTTTCCATATGGCATCAACTAATATTGGTTTTAAGAGATGCTTTTCTATGACCCAACGATACTAGAAGTACAACTGTGTTATTTAACCCTGTCTTACCCCAGTATTTTCCTGCTCTAGTCTTTGGTAGAAATACTATACTTTTTTTGCTGTGTGGAGTTAATGTAGTAGAAAAATCATCACAGGCTACTTAATTTAATATGCATACATGCAAATGTACCAGATTTGGTTTCTAGAACAAAAAAACTGAAAAAACAGAATTAGCCCTGTTAGAGCTATACTTCTCCCTCCCGTTCTTCCCCCACTCCCAAAAGTTATCTGTATCGTAGAATTTTTTATAATTATGGTAGGAAGGGCCAAGCCCGTGGTGCACTCGGGAGAGTGCAGCGCTGGGAGCATAGCGACGCTCCCGCCGTGGGTTTGGATCCTGTATAGGACTGGCCGGTGCGTGCGCTCGCTGGCTGAGCGCGGTGTGGGCGACACCACACCAAGGGTTGCGATCCCCTTACCAGTCACGAAAAAAATAATAATAATAATAATTATGGTAGGAAGATAGATATAATAGATATATTTTAAAAAGTGAATGCCATCCACCCATAATCCCATTCCCTGTAGAGAAACACTTTAGCAATTTGGTTTTCAAATGTAATAAAATTTATATGATCTATGACATTAAAACCTAATGCTATAAAACTTCTAAAAGAAAACAAAGGGAGGAAAATCTTTGTGACCTTGGGGTAAGCAAAGGTTTCTTAGAACACAAGCGTGAGACATTAAAGAAAAAATTGATCATTTGGACCACATCAAAATTAAAAACTTATGATCTTTAAAAGATGCCACTAGCTGGGCTGGCCCGTTGGCGCACTTGGTAGAGTGCAGCGCTTGGGAGCGTGGCAGCACTCCCGCCGAGGGTTCGGATCCCATATAG
>NW_007779768.1:2549-3147 GCF_000696425.1 Galeopterus variegatus
CTGAGGGTTGCAATCCCGTTACCGGTCACGAAAAAAGACAAAAAGGAAAAAAAAAAAAGATGCCACTAGGAATACCACATGTTCTCACTTATTTCTGGGAGCTAAAAATAAATAAATAAATCTCCTATGTTTTAAAGTGCATGGTAGGTTTAGGAGATAATTGATGATAATGACAAGGCAAACTGATCTACTTAAGATAATTATTTTTTAGGGAACTAAAACCAGCAAATGTTTTAAATTGCACTTGAAGGAAGAGAAAATGGGTGGTTCTTGAAGATTTTCACAGAAAATAATGGAAATTGCTTTAGAATACTTTATAAATTTAGCAAGCCAAAGCAAAATGAAGAAAACTGTTAACTACTGTTTCACTGTGTTTTTGGTTATAGATTGCACGTAATATTATGTCATTTTGAGCAAATAACTGACGTTTGCACTAAACATGACAGTGATGAAATCTGTAACTCTTAGAAAATCCCTTCTAGGGAAGGCCTGGTGGCGCACTGGAGAGTGCGCTGCTTGGGAGCGCGGCGGCGTTCACGCCAAGGGTTCGGATCCCATGTGGAGACCGGTTCCCGCTCACTGGCTGAGCGCAGTGTGG
>NW_007779769.1:0-272 GCF_000696425.1 Galeopterus variegatus
TTTTTTTGCTTCTGTAAAGTGCCAACATCTTTCCCGCATCAGAGCCCCCGTGCAAGTTCTTCCCTCTGCTTGGAATATTTTTTTCCCTTCTTTAACTTGGAGAACTTACTGATCCTTGTGACTTACTCTCAAATGCCACTTTTTTAGATAGGTCTGCCTAGAACACCCAAACAAAAGCAGGTCTTCTGTTCTATACTCCCATAATATCTGGCACCTGTTCCTTGTGATAAATAAGTATTTTCTGAATAAATTAATTGAATGAGAATTTTTTT
>NW_007779769.1:2191-3147 GCF_000696425.1 Galeopterus variegatus
CAGGTAGAGCTAAGGAGTTCCTCTTCCTTATGGCATGACTTATCCCCTATACTCCTACACCGGAAGTGGGGGCAGAGACCTGCTTTCCCAGAGTAACATCCACTGCTCTAGAAGTGGACATTGTTGGATGACAGACCAGAACGTCTCAGCTTAACCCTCCTGTCATGGAACCTCCACCCTTTAAACAAGTTTGGGTGGAGGCAATCAGGGCCTGATTATTCTCAGCCTGCTGTGCTGGAGTAGAGCTTCTGTCCTACAAGTCCTACAAGCAAGGACTGGGTCAGGGAAGGTAGACCTGATCTTCTCTCTGATGCCTGCCTGAAATAAAGGTGCTGCAACACAGGGCTGGGGGTGGACAAGGAAGGCAGCCAGCCTTCCTTCCCTTCTCAGGGTGAAACCATAGCCTCAGACTAGCAGCTGGGAGGAAAGAGAGCCCAAGTCTTCTTGGCCTCACCTGCCCGGAATAGAGCACCTGGGGCAGAGCTTCTGTAACACCAGCTGCAGGGAGGGGAAGGGAATGGGCCATTGCTCAAATGCCATAGAGTTTACTGCTCTGACATTTAGTAATTTTCTTGGATGATTTTTTTTTTTCATTTGATGCATGCCCTTAGCACATTTTCTTGAGACTTTAAATGACTTTTAAAAAATTGTTTTCACCTCTTAAATTGTTTTGCCATCAAACTCCCGACATCACAATTCTGGAATTCCTGCTGTAACTTCCTCTTTCCATAGTTTGTTTATATAGGCTGTTTATACTTAGTGTTGTATAACAACTCACTGTTGCTCCATTGGGTATATACGCCAATATAAATATATTCATTTTATATTGACAGATACTTAGGTAGCTTACAGTTTGCAGTCTTACAAACTATTACAGTGTATTCACGTCTTCTGTGCACACATACACATTTCTGTTGCATATATACATGAGAATGGGATTGCTGGTCATATGTTAT
>NW_007779770.1:0-1548 GCF_000696425.1 Galeopterus variegatus
TGTCATGATAAATAACAATAGCAATCACTTACATAGCACTTAGCTTGTGCCAAGCACTCTTCTGGGTGCTTCCCATATTTTAATTTATTTAATGGTTATAACAGCTCAGAGCTGTGCTTATTATTATCATCAACACCACTTTATATATGAGGAAACTGAGGAAGAGAGAGAGATTCAGTAAGTTGCCACGGGTCATATATCTCTTAAGTGGCTGAGTTGGCATTCAGACCCAGATGAGTTGGCTCCCCAGTCGTGCTCTCAGCTGCTATGCTATTCTGTCTTCAGAGTGAGCATTCAGCTTTCTTTCCTCCTCGCCTCACCACACATATTCACTTTCTCCATCCCCTCATTCTCCAAACACAGATATATTGAAATTTTACTTAGATCAACATTCAGTGTTTACACACAGATCAGAGCCTCACCAGGTGACCTGCAGACCCAAAGCCAGCTGGAGAGTCATCTTGGTGAATTCATAGGCACGTGAGCAAGGATAACAGTTAATGATGTATATGCCTTTGAGAGCTTGTGGTTGTTCATTACACAACAAAAACTGGCTAAAAATACTTTATTCCACCTCCACACTTTATTGATAACTTAGCTGGGTATCATAATCTCAGTTGGGAGTAAATTTCAGAGTTTGAAAGCATTGCTTCATTGCCTTCGGTCAATATTTGAGAATTTCAAAGCCATTGTGATCTCTGATCCTTTAAGTTTGATATACTTTGTTTCTCTCTGGGAGATGTTTATTTTGTCCCTACTGTTATGAAAATTCACAGGATGTGCCTTGGTGTGGATCTCTTTTCCTCTATTATGAATGCCTGCATTCATCAAGCATTTTCAATCAGAAAACTCATGCTTTTTATTTAGTTCTGGGAAATTTTTTTTCCTTTTTTTCTTCTTCCTCTTCTCTCTTTTTTTTTTTTTTCTTTTGGTGGCTGGCGTGTACAGAGATCTGAACCCTTGACCTTGGTGTTACCCACACCATGCTCTAATCAAGTGAGCTAATCAGCCAGGAAATTTTTCTCGGATTGTTTCATTGCTGAGTATTTCCCCTCAGCCCCTTCTCCTCAACCAGAAAACCCATTATTAAGATGTGGTGCTTCTGGACTAGTTCTCTAATTTAAAAAAAAATCTTTTTTGCCTTATTTCTAGATCTTTGATTTTTTTGTTCTATTTTTGGGAGGAGAATTCCTCAACTTTATATCCATGTCTTCTACTGAGTTTTCTACTTCTGCTGTCCTATTTTTTAAAACTTTCAAAATTTCCAGTAGTCTTTATTGTTTCCTGATTTTTCTTTTAGAAATAGCATTCTCTTCTTATTTTGTGGGTGCAATATCTTTTCTTATCTCTGTAAGGATATTCATGGTAGTTTTGTTTTGTTTTTTAACTTCTCCCCCCTGAAGAAGCTCTATTTCTATGAAGTTGATTTTTTCCTGTTTATTTGTTTTGGTCTCTATATTTCAGCTTAGATTTTCTCTGGTGACTGGCAATTCTCAATTGTCTACCCGTATTGAAGAGTAAAGTACTTGCTAATGGCCGATGGGAAGC
>NW_007779770.1:2560-3146 GCF_000696425.1 Galeopterus variegatus
CTCTGTGCACCTCTGGTTCATAGGTTATGGGTGCAGCCAATTCCTGAGCCTTTTTGAAATGTATGATGTAAATTGTGGGGGGTTCTGGGTTTCCCACACTGTTGGCTCAGGACTTGGTTTTATTTTTTAAATCTCTGAGTTCTTTCTTATTCATCTATCTGCCTTAAATATTTTGAAATTCTGTTCCTTGCCTCTCATCCCATTTTCTTTATCCTTAGGATTTACTGGTTCTTAAAATATTATTTTAATGACGTTTGGAAGGGACGAAGAGCTGGTGGCTATGTTTCATCCACCATCTTTATGTCTTAAACTCTTGGCTGCCTACTTAGCATTAGAATGCTCCATGTATTTTGGTTTTTATTTTTTGGAGTCATTTGGGATAAAAGGATTTTGTTTTTCCCTTATTCTTATGTCTTAGGATAGTTATTTTCAGAACCCAGCCACTGTGCTGTGAAGAAGTGACTCCACCAAGAGGCCCACATGGAAAGGAACCAACAGCGAGGGACAATTCACCAGCCTTGTGATGGGCTGTGCTGGAAATGGCTCCTCTAGCCATAGTTGAGCCCCCCCCCCCCCCCCCCCACCC
>NW_007779771.1:0-726 GCF_000696425.1 Galeopterus variegatus
GTCTGTTGACAATAATCAAGCATTAACTATGTGTTCGCTCATCAGTTTTGGATCATCACCCTGAACAAGAAGGCCTGGATTCACATCTTGCTGATTAACATAAAATCTCCCTGAGCTTCAGTCTCCTTCTCATCGAAATAATTCTTGCTTCACAAAGCTGTTGCAACGGTTAAAGAAGACCAAGCCCATCAAAGCATTTTGTAAACTGGAAAGCACTAGGTAAATGTCAGACAACTGAGTAAACCTGGAAGGTGCAGTCAGATGGTTTGGGGGTACAGGTTCTTCCAGGCTTATTGTTGTTTTCTTGATGACAAAATTCATACCAGATTGTGCAAACGCTTAAGCCCACCACCGCTTCAGAATAGGAGCCCATAACCTCCTAAAGACCAAGAGCACTGCTCCAGAGCATGCTTCTCCAACATCCTTGTGCACACAGATCGCCGAGACCTTGTTAAAATATAGGTTCTGACTCAGTAGGCCTGGGGTGAGGCCTGGAATTCTGCATTTCTACCAATCCCCCCCACGCCGCACCCCCCACCCTTGTACTGCTGGACCCTCAACCTGGATTTGAGCAGCTAGACTCGACAGCAGTGGTCCTTATCGCTGCCGGCAAGTTAGAGTCACCTTGGGGGCTTTAAGAGCAGTGCTTGGGTTCCATCCCCCCAAAAAGTTCCTGTTTTAATAGTCTGGGTTGGAGACTTGGCATTGGCATATTTTAAAAAGCTC
>NW_007779771.1:2161-3146 GCF_000696425.1 Galeopterus variegatus
TCTTCCCTCTCTCGGCTTCATTTTTACATCTGGAGAGAGTCAGCATCTGTCTCTGTGTCCAAATTTCTCCTTTTTGTAAGGACACTGGTCATATTGGATTCGGGCCCGCCTGGTGACCTCACGTCACTTGATTACCTCTGCAGAGAGCCTATAAGACGGGTATCGCTGTCCGCATTTTACACATGGAGAAACTTCGAAGCACAGAAACACACACGCACACACAGAGGAAGGACACCACGTGAGCACGAAGACAGCGATCAGGGCGACACGTGTGCACAGCGAGGCCCGTCAGGACGGCCAGCAACCTGCCGGAAGCGGGGCAGAGGCCTGGAACACATCCTCCCTCCCAGCCTCAGAAGGAAGCACCACAGTTCTCAAAAGAGGAAAGAAAGCCGTCCTCCTAACAAGTTCAGGGCGTCTTCCAAACACAGGTGCTGCTGGCTGCGCTGCTCTTTGTCCACCCCATAGTTCCGAATGCCAGAAGTCCAAGATCAAGGTGTTAGCCTACAGCTGCAGTGTCCAACATGGGAGCCACCAGCCAGGCATGGCTATGTGAGTTTAAACTAATTTAAGTGGAATACAATTAAAAATTCACTTTCTCAGTCTCTCTAGCCCCATTCTGAGCGCTTGAGAGCCACACACAGCAAGTAGGTGCTGTGTTGGACAGCGAAGTTACAGAAGACTTCCAGCACCACGGCTGGAAGGGGAGCGCCATTGTGGAAGGGGGTGAAAAGCGCATCGGGGGGGCCAGTTAGAGGACCCGGCCCTCCTGAGCACATGCCCGAGGGCCCCTAAGTGATGGCTGGACCAAACAGAATGGCGTGGTTGGCTGAAGGCCTTCATCTCTTCTCCAAGAGCTACGCAGTCCTGAAGAATGGAGAGAGGCCATCGAAACAAATGCTGGGTCCACCGTAGGACCCTCAAGGAGGAATCTGCTGACTGCAGTTCTGCCCAGCACAAGCTCTAGCATAAACCTCGCTCAGTG
>NW_007779772.1:0-469 GCF_000696425.1 Galeopterus variegatus
TGTGTGTGTGTGTGTGTGTGTGTGTGTGTGTGTGTGTGTGTGTGTGTGTTAATAAGAACAATGCTTTGAAAAATTATTCCTCACATAAAATCTCCATATTTGGGTCTTCTTGAAAAAAGTAGATCCAGAGAGAGTGGCCATTATCACACTGCACTTCACTGGTCTAGATAATTCTTATGACATCAGTTCTAGTTACCTGGAATTTATTAGGCCTATATCTGTGTGACTGACATAGTGCTTTCATTTCCCTAAAGCTAAAGTCTATGAATCTTTTAGTCCAGAGCTGATCCAAGGATGTTCTATTCTGGACTCCACAGGAAAACTCTTTGTTCCAAACTGTATTCACACAGCAATTAGGTTAATAATCAGCAATCAGAGAGTCAACCATTCTGGGTCATGGGTAGAGTGAGAAGCCATTTTCCCATAAAATTTACCTTACAATACTAGGCAAGTTACTATTTATAACACT
>NW_007779772.1:907-3146 GCF_000696425.1 Galeopterus variegatus
AGAAGCCATTTTCCCATAAAATTTACCTTACAATACTAGGCAAGTTACTATTTATAACACTGGAGCTAAGAGGTAACACACTAAGTAGAAGAATCTGTTTTCTCTAGTAGGTCATACTCATCAGGATTTAAGCTGACAGCATATGTACAAACAGCTCAGGGCACTGCCTGGAAGTTCCAAGAGCTTTCAGGATTAAAAAGCAATAAGTCACTTCCCTCACGTACTTAATTATACAGTAGGCATAACAAGCTGTAAGTAAAGACCAAAGACCTCCCCTGCAACCCCCCCCCCCAAAAGATTATAAAACGAGTTTAAAATATTGGCTTTAAGAAGTAAACTGAAGCTCGTTACAGTAAAATCAGGCCTTCAGGTCAACACGCATGCAACTGTACACTCTTTTAAAACTTCATCAAACAGCAAAATAGAATTGACTCAGGAAGATAAATGTCAGCACTCACTTTTTGATTTCTCGGAGCAGCATTCGGATGAGAATGGTCTGAAGGGGTTCAACCATTAACTTCCTCCACATATCCAATGCTAGCTGCCAAGAAAAATAAAACTCATCAGGACTGAATTACTTAGTATTTGTTTTTAACATTTGTTCAAGATGGTTTTAAATACTTCACAGGAAGTATTTATAACTAATATTTCAAAATTCAAATGAAAACTGGATACAAGTGAAAAATTCAAAGGGAAATAAATTTCTAACATTATTTTAAAAATTTAATTAAAAGTTTTTTTGGTGGCTGGCCAGCATGAGGATTCAAACCCTTAACCTTGGTGTTATAAGGCTGCGCTCTAACCAACTGAGCTAACCAGCCAGCTCTAAATTTCTAATTTAAAATGACAATAACCATCATATCAGACGTGTACAAAGAACAGAATTAAGGTTTTATCATTCACTGAAAATCTTACAGAAATAACTGATTTTTATAAAACCTTAATTTATTTATTATTAAGTGCATGGAACTATGGATGGGCAATAGACACCTAGACTGTAACAGAAACAAAGGATTTACGTTAAATAATGTGATTTGGCTGTTGGCTGATTTTTTAAATGATGAACTATCTCATACACAAACATACAAAGGTAAGTCGATTTAAAGAATAACAAATAAACGCCCCTGTATTCACTACCCAGTTTAAGAAATATAATGTCACCATTACTGTTGCCCCAAATGTCCTCCTTTCCTGAATATTGTTATCACTATCCTGAATATTGTGTTAAATTATTCCCCTGCTTATAGTTCTACCATTTTTTTATATATATTTTTTTACTTTTTATTTTATTTTAACTTCTGAATGTACATTGTAGTTGATTGTTGTGTCTCTTTACCTGTTCTTTTCCCTCTCCTTCCTGCCCAACACTACATATCTGTTTACTTGTCTTAACAAGTTCAGGGAATTGTGATTTTTGTCTTCTTCCCCCCCGCCCTTTGTTTGTTTGTTTATTCTTAGCTCTCACAAATAAGTGAGAACATGTGGTATTTCTCTTTCTGTGCCTGACTTGTTTCTCTAAGTTCATCGATGTTGTTGCAAATGGCAGTATTTCATTCTTTTTTAAAGCAGAGTAGTATTCCATTGTGTAGATATACCACAGTTTCCTTATCCACTCATCTGATGATGGACATTTGGGCTGGTTCCAACTCTTGGCTATTATAAATAGTGCTCTAATAAACACAGGAGTACAGGTATCCCTCCATGATGATTTCCATTCCTCTGCGTATATTCCCAGCAGTGGAATAGCTGGGTCATATGGTGTATCAATGTGTAATTGTTTGAGGAACTTCCATACCATTTTCCATAAACGCTACACCATTTTGCAGTCCCACCAACAGTGTATGAGAGTTCCTTTTTCTCCACAACCTCGCCAGCATTTATCATTCTCAGTCTTCTGGATATTAGGCATCCTAACTGGGGTGAGATGGTATGTGCGTGTGGTTTTGATTTGCATTTCCTGAATGCTGAGTGATGTTGAGCATTTTCTCATAATGTCTGTTGGCCATTCGTATATCTTCCTTGAGAAATGCCTATTCAGCCCCTTTGCCCATTTTTTAATTGAATTATTTGGTTTTTTGTTGTCAAGTTGTTTGAGTTCCTTGTATATTCTGGATATTAATCTTTTGTCAGATGTTTTTTTTGCAGATATTTTCTCCCACTCTGTTGGTTGTCTTTTCGATCTGCTGATTGTTTCTTTTGCTGTGTAGAAGCTTTTTAGTTTGATATAATCCCATTTGCT
>NW_007779773.1:0-568 GCF_000696425.1 Galeopterus variegatus
AATGTATTATAAATAGAACCACACAGATTGTACTATTTGAATCTGGATTCTTTCATTCAGTGTAACACATTTAAGATACATCTAAGTTGTTAAACATATTAAAGTTTACTATTTTTTTAATTGCTGAACTGTACTGCATTGTAGGAATATAGCTGTTTTAAACATTCACGTACAGCCTTTTTGAGTAAATGTAGTTTTTATGTCTAATACATAGGAGTAATATTTCTTGATCATATGGTGGGTATATGTGAAATTTTATAAGAAACTTCCAAACTGTTATCCAGAGAGGTTGAGTCATTTTACATTTTTACCAGAAATGTATGCAAGTTCCAGATGCTCCACAAACTAGTTAGTACTTGATATTGTTAGAATTTTTATTTTAAGCACTCTAAAAGGTGGATAGTATTATCGCATGGTGGTTTTAATTTTCATTTCCCTAATGGCTAATTATGCCGCTCATCTTTTAATATGTTTATTTGCCATCTTTACATCCTCCTTGGTGAAGTACCTGTTCAAATTTTTTGCCTATTTTTAATTGGATCACTAGTTTTTTTTACTTTATAATGTA
>NW_007779773.1:2371-3146 GCF_000696425.1 Galeopterus variegatus
CTTTATCAAGTCATCTGACAATGTACATTTAGGTTGGTTCCATATTTTGGCTATTGTAAGAAGAGCTGCGATGAACATGGGAGTGCAGGTATGCCTTCAACATGATGATTTCCACTCCTTTGGGTATATGCCCAGTAGTGCGATTGCTGGATCATATGGTAATTCCATCTGTAATTGTTTGAGGAATCTCCATACTGTATTCCATAATGGCTGTACTAATTTACAGTTCTTTCTCCATTGAATTATTTTGCAGTTTTGTTGACAATTGCTGATGATTGATGTGGTCTATCTCTGCCTTCTCTGTGGTGCTCCATTGATTTATGCTTCTAACCCTTCACAAATGCTACATAGTCTTTATTACTGTATTGCTTTACTGCAAGTCAATATTGAATAGACTGAATTTTCTTACCTTATACTTTATCAAAATTGTTTTAGCTATTCTAGTTCATTTTCTCTCTTTATAGAACTATATAAAATTTAGAAACAGAACCTAAAATAAATTTTAGATCTGCTAGAATTTTTATTAGTATTCTACTAAATCCATAGATCAATCTGGATGGAATTGACATCTTAACTATATTGACTCCCCAAGCCATGGCATTTTGTTTTTCTAAGGATTTTAGACTTATCTTTCATTAGTGTTTTGTAGTTTTCCACATACCTGGTTTTGTTAGATTTATATCTAAACATTTTGGGGTTATTGTAATTTTTTTTAAAAATTTTACTTTCCAATTATCTATTTCCACTATAAAAATGTGATTAAATTTTGCATGTT
>NW_007779774.1:0-3146 GCF_000696425.1 Galeopterus variegatus
GGGAGAGCTAACCGCCAAGTCATCAGGGTGTCATATTTACCTGGGTGCTTGGCACAAACGCAGATTCCTAAACCAACTGTAAAAGGCCATTTTAAAGGCTGCTGAGGGAACTTGAGTCTGGACTGAGTCTTAGCTGATATTATGGAATGATCATTACGTTTGTTAGACCAGGTGTTAGGTGACAGCATTGCAGGACTATAAAGACATGTCCTTATTTATTTGTCTTTTGAGATGCATATCAAGTGAAGTGATTAGTAGGGGTGCAGTGATACCTTGTCTGGGATTTGCTTTAAAATATTTAAAATATTCTAGCAAAGTAATGATAATAATAAACAAGAAAGGGGAGATGAGAGAACAGTATAGTAAAAGGTGTTAAACCCAGAATTTGAGTGCATAGAGGTTCACAAAACTTTTCTTTTTTCAAAGTTCTCCTAAAAAGAAGTTAAATCACACACACACACACACACACACACACACACACACACACACACGCACGCACGCACGCGTGTGCACATGCAGTATGGGTCCTGGGCTGTCTCCCTGAGTATCCAGGGCAGTAGGTTGGGGTGTGACTCTGTAAATTTTGTTTCAGGTGACTTTGGCCTATATTTTGAGTGATGATGTGGTATTAGTTATAATAGCCCCAAATGAGCAGTTCTCAAAGTAAATGCCTGGAGATGTTAATAGACATTACTCTGGGGGCATAAACAGGTTTTCCTGCTCATCTAAATTTTGGGAAATTCTGGGTTCAACAGCTTCCCACAGGAGCTCTGAAAACCTTTCCTATGCTACCCTGGGAGGAGATGGGAGGCTGGAATATTCAGCAGTTCACAGAGGTGTATGGCTGCAGAACTCTTTCTCAAGGCTGGGGTTCTTTGGAATACACTTTGAGAAACATTTTCCCAGCCAAGGCCTTCTGTCCTGGGCAATGCTAGGAATATACATGAGTCAGACGCAGGCCTGGCCTTCAAGGAGCTCCCAGTCTGATGGGGGAGACAGATGTGGAGAGAGGGAGTTATGGTCTAGGGGGTTTGTGTGCTGCAATGGGGGCGGCCCAGGCATTGGGAGGCACTGACACAGGGCAGAGAGCAGTCGCTGATATAGGGCAGCATTCTGTTTCCTTGTTAACTCGTTTATTTGTTTTTCATGCAATCATTCATTCATGTATTTATTAATATAATTTTTGATTTGTTAATTCCACACACATCACCTGAGCCTCCGTAGAGGCTGAGTTCTGTGCTGGGCCATGCTGGGGGCAGAGAAGGGTCAGACCCATCCCTGCCCTTGAGACTCATAGTCTAACAGCCACAGTAATATTAGTCGTACTTTATTAATCTCCTACTGTGTGCCAGGACCTTCCTATGAATTATTGCTAATTTTCACAGTGGTCCTTGAAGGCAAAATGGTTTCACCCCCATTTTACAGTGAGAAAATTGACACTGTGGAGGGAAGGGACTTGCCCCATCATACAGGGGTCAAGAGCATGGACTCTGCATCTTACCTCCCCTCTTTACCTTGAGCAAGTCAATATCATGAGTATTTCATTTTTCTGAGCCTCAGTTTCCTCATCTCAAAAATGGGACAATAATAGTCACTTTCTTCTAAGTTGTTTTGATTTGAGGAGGCCAGTTATTCACAAAAATTTATTGAGTGCCTTCTGTTTGCTGGGCCGTGTTCCAGGCACTGAGGACATAGCAGGGACCCAAACAGACAACATTCCTGGCCCTATATTCAGTCATCGGAGGGAATATACTACTGGTTAAAAGCTCAGACTGTGAAGCCAGGTAATCTGGGTTCAGTCTCAGCTCTGCCTCTTACCCACTGTCTGTTCCTGTACCAGTGATGTCCCCTCTCTAGTTTTTCCACCTGTACAATGGAGATGGTAACAGACCCCAGCTCATGGGGTTATGCTGTGGGTTAATGAGGACACAGTAAGCACAGTAGCGGTGTGAGTCTCTAAGGAATCGCTGGCTATAGAACTCTCTATGATGATAGAAATGCTCTGTTTCTGGGCTGTCCAAAGTGGCCAGTGTGACTGAAAACTGAATTTTAAATTTCATTTAATGTTACTTAATTTAAATTTAATTTAAATTTGAACGTGGCCAGTGGCTGCCGTATTGGATGGTGCAGGTCCAAAGAAGCTGTGATTGTCCCCTTTCACAGAGGAGGACGCTGAAGCCCTGGAAGTATTTGTCCTTCTCATGGGCCTGGATCTTCTCCCCAGCTGGCTGAGCCCGGAGCCCACACCCTATCCTTGCCTGGCTCCAGAACCCCCACCTGCCCTATCCTCGCCTGGCTCCAGAACCCCCACCTCATGCCTTCCTGGCAGGCAGGTCCCCTCAGAAGTGTTCCTGGGAGTCTGCCATGAGAGATGGGGCTGCCTGACCCAGGCCCCTGTCCCTCTCCTCAATTCAGGACCCTATCCTTGCCTGGCTCCAGAACCCCCACCTCATGCCTTCCTGGCAGGCAGGTCCCCTCAGAAGTGTTCCTGGAGTCTGCCATGAGAGATGGGGCTGCCTGACCCAGGCCCCTGTCCCTCTCCTCAATTCAGGTGCATGTCAAATGTCCCTCCTAGAGGAGCCACCCAACATGCCAGCCCTGAGTTCTTCAAACACCTTGGCCCAGGAGAGGCCCTGGGGCGTGGGACTGGGTGGGAGATGGTCCCCGGTCCTCCTGGAAGCCTCCCAGCATTCCCAGGGCTCTTGTTTGTCTCTGTCCACCACTCCCCAACTCTAGGAGGGCAGAACCAGAGACCACTGAGCCCAGCCTCTCCCAGTGTCCTGGTGGGGAAACCAAGGCCCGGGAGGCCACCTGGCTTGCCCAAGGTCACACAGCAAACTTCCCCATTCAATGATGTATCCCCCATTTAGTTAATTCTTTGCCATCTATTCATAATATATTGATTCATTCAGCACATGATGTAGTCTGTAGGGCACTGACTAGTAGGTGGCACTTGTCTGAGCCCTGATGGCAGGGCAGAAATTTTATTTTATTTAATTAATTAATTTATTTTTAAAAGATGACCGGTAAGGGGATCTTAACCCTTGGCTTGTTGTCAGCACCACACTCTTCCAAGTGAGCTAACTGGCCGTCCCTATATCGGGATCTGAACCCGTGGCCTTGGTGTTATCAGCACCACACTCTCC
>NW_007779775.1:0-3146 GCF_000696425.1 Galeopterus variegatus
TGGCTTCAGTCCTGCTCACTCCAACAACTTACCTTCCTAATTACCTGGAAAGTCAGTTTCATGTTTAGAATTTTTAAACACCCTGAATTTTCAGGCTGGGCTATACTGTGAGGACCACAGCCCACACACGATCTCCCCTTCTCTTCCCACGGTGGCTCCACTCCACAAGTCAAAGGGCCTCTCGGGTTTCTATGTGGACACAGCAAGCAGGCTTGGGTTTGGTGATATTTGGCAAGCCTCACCCAGCAGCTAAGTGTCCCCCAACCCACTCCACCTCATGTCTGTCTCAATCACACAGATCTAGTTTCAAAACATGGGCCTGCCCCCAGGAGCCCAGGAAGTTAAATCTCTGTGTCAGTTTACTCATCTGTAAAACCTGATCATTCAACTTTGAAAGATCCTTATGCAAATGGATATGATTAGTCACCTGTACCAGATGAATCCACCAAGCAGGATCTGCAAAGAAGAAAGTCCACAGAGAAAGACCATGCAAGAATATGTCACTGGTTACTGACAGGACTGCCACTCTGCAGCTGGCTGTTTTTACTCAGACTCTGTACATATTTGCTTATGTATAAAATTCGGTGTATGGGCTAGCCCAGTGGCGCACTGGATAAGTGCGCCGCTTGGGAAGCCCGGCGGCGCTCCTGCCCGAGGGTTCGGATCCCACATACAGACCGGTTCCCGCTCACTGGCTGAGCAAGGCGCGGGAGCAACACCGAGGGTTGCGATCCCGTTGCCGGTCCCCGGTCCGGTACGGGGGCAACACTGAGGGTTGCGATCTGTTGCCAGACACGGAAAAAAACAAAAAAAAAAATTCGGTGTATTATAATAATTATGGTGCAGACAGGGAAAACAGGCCAAGAGCAAAAGCAACATTTTTAAGATGATATGGCAGAAACCAGACATGTCATTAGTCATAGTCCATGCTACCTTCCACACCATCATGGGTTTTAATCTCTAGTTTTGTCCTTTAGCTACAAGTGACACTGGTCATAGGTTTCAGAGATGTTTGCTCACACATGCCTGATGACATCCTTAGGAAGGAGATGCTAGAATGATCACCACTGTGCAGAAGGGGAGACTGGGGAGGTCTTGAGAGTCACAGTGGTTTGTCCAGGGTCACATAAGTGATAAGAAGGAGGATCTGGGACTGAACCTACATGTATCTCCTCTGAGCTGTGATGCTGGCTGCACCCAGGCCATGCACAGGGGTGTGGTCACGCAGTGTTGGTGGAAGTGTGGGCAATAGAGAGAGTTCATGGGGAAGGAGGGTCAGCAGTCAGGTACCCAGAGGGGCAATTGCAGTCTTGTACACAGTGGAGGGCTTCAGGAAATGAGGTACCAGGAAGTGACCTCACTTCCTTGATGACAGACCCCAACAGAACTCGGAACTCGGTAACCTGGCACCCACATTCTACACACAGCCCCTTCCCCAGCTCACTTGGCCACAGGCAGAGTGAGATGTTATGCTGTATCCTGAGGTCCCGGGGCAGTAGCCCCAGGAAGCCCTGCACTGAGAGGCTTGTCCGATGCTTTCGGTGCTGGGTCAGCCCTCGCCCTGGACTCCTGTGGCCGTTTGGCAAGAGGTCCCCAAAGGTAATGTCAGGTGGCCCAGGAGAGGGTGGTCCAGCCCACGCCAGGCCAGCACTGTGAGCCTCCCTGGGTGACCACAGCCCCCTCCTGAGTGTGTGGGGAATGGGGACTTTGGACACCCTCCCTGGGTAGGGGCAGAGGGTGGGGCGTTTATCAACCTGCTGGTCCTGGTGTGTTCACACCTCAGGTCATTTCTGGAGGATGAAAGGGGACTGCCGGGGTGGCAACCACCACCCTGTACATTAACCCTGGGCCCTCAGGCTGTCTTCTCATGTCCTCCCTGGAGTTAAGACTGGCCTCCAGCCCCTTCCCTCCTCTGGGTTCACGGTGCTGTCACTGTGTATCTCTCCCATGTCCTGTCCTAGATTGAAGAAAACTCTTCCCTGGGGTTGGATGCCACCCCCATGGTGTGGCCTGTCCCGGCAGGCACCCTGCAGAAGCGGGTGGAACACCTGGTGCCTGCTGTCCTGGGTGGTGATCGATCTTACGTCCACGTGTTTCTGGGGAGCTACAGGAACTTTGCCAGCCCCCAGCAGGTGCTGGACCTGCTTTTCCTCAGGTGAGCATTCTGGACCTTGATTGCACAGTGTCACTAGGCCACCTCCCAGCTGTGAGTCTTGGGACTGTCACCACACCCTTCCGAGCCTCAGTTTCCTCCTGTGATCAGTGGGGTGGTAACAGGAACAAGCTCCAGTGGGTCCCCCATGGAAAGTGCTGCTCCTGAGTCCAGCCCTGTGGAAGGTCTGCTGGAGGGGACACGGATGTCCTCATTCAGGATTTCTGCCCCCCCCATCAGGAAGTCTCTTTCACCCACTCACTGACCTCGTTGCCTTGGGCTTCACTGTTTTCACATTTTTACAGGAAATTTGAGATTCTATCTGCAGGCTTCTGGGTTTATTCAAAGAAGGGAGTCCAGGGGCCGGCAGAGCAGCTTCAGGTGCACCCAGCTATCTTGGGAGGAGTTCGTTGGGGTTCATTCCTTCAATAAACATATGTGAAGCCACACTATGTGCAGTGACTTTCTGGGCACTGACCATAATCCAATGAACCAAGGAGACTACATTCCCTGCCCTCCTGGGCTTCCAATCTAGTCAGAGGTGAGACAGTCACAGTAGACATGAGAAGCAGGTAGTGCCACCATATGGTAGATGTGACACCCTTCTGGCCTCCTCTAGGTACGAAAACATGGTTTCTGTCTGTCACGGGGCTGGCAAATCCCTGAAGCAGCTAAAATGGTAAGTGGGGCTTGGGTGCAGATGGAGGGGCTCTCATCTCCACACAACTGTGTGTGGTCTGTGGGGGCCTGTGAGTGGGGGGCTGGCCAAACTCTGGCTCCCACACATCTTATGATTCCTGCTACAGGGCTGAGGGCTCAGGGGTTTCCCTGCAGGACATATACGTGAGGAGCAGGTACTGCCACCATATGGTAGATGTGACACCACCCTGGTCTCCTCTAGGTACAGAAGCAATCTTGCCGATTGTCATGGGAATGGCGGACCCCTGGAGCAGCTAAAATGGTGAGTGGGGTTTGGATGCAGATGGAGGGGCTC
>NW_007779776.1:0-969 GCF_000696425.1 Galeopterus variegatus
ATCTACTGAAATATCACCAGTGGGATCTATACCAAAATGGTCGTTTCATTTGTCAGACTTGTCCTCATGAGTCTTTGGCCAAATTCTTGCTTTTTGGTACAATTCGATGTCCAAGACTCAAAGTGTCTTTACCCTGTCCAAGATCTGGAAATCTCCATGCTATCTTCTTGTGTACAAATGTATTTAGAAAACAAAATCTGGTTCATGCAGCTTCTTGTTGTCAAGAATGTCATTTTTTACTCTACCAAGAAACAGGGTTACAATTTTTTTTTTATAAAAGATGATCATTACTTGAGGTTAATATTTTCACTTCAAATTTAATGTTCCAAGGTTTTTTTATTGAGCTTCTTTTACTTTTAATCTTTTAAAACTATTGATATTAGTATTTCATATAATCTGAAACTTTTCTCTGTTGACCATCTACAGGTGGAATGTCATCCTTATCTCAACCAGAGAAAACTGCTGGATTTCTGCAAGTCAAAAGACATTGTTCTGGTTGCCTACTGTGCTCTGGGAAGCCAACTAATTAATAAAAGGTAATGGCCAACGAGAAAACCAATGGTAATAAGGACAAAAAGGAGCTGAACTGAACATCATCTTGTTGAAATGTTTTTAATCATGCCATACTCAGTTTCCTGGGGTTAATTCTAAAATGGCTCAAGGGGAGGGTAGAATTTGTCTTCCTGACAAGATCCCAGATGATGCTGATGCTGCTGGTCCAGACCACATTTGAGAAGCTCTGGTCTAGAATGGACACCTTAGTTTGTTTTAGGAATCTTCTAATAAACCAAATACTCAGCCTCAAATTCAGCATTTCTTTCTTTCCTTCCAGGGCTGACCAGAGCATCCCAGTTCTCTTGGATGATCCAGTTCTTTGTGCCATGGCAGAAAAGCACAAGCGGACTCCCGCCCTGGTTGCCCTTCGCTACCAGCTGCAGCGTGGGGTGGTGGTCCTGGCCAAGAGTTTCA
>NW_007779776.1:2638-3146 GCF_000696425.1 Galeopterus variegatus
CGTACTTGTGTTTTTAGTCTCTTTGTGTATATTTTTTATAAAGAATAGTTTCTACTCTTAATGTAATAGAATACATCATGCGTTTCCTTTGTGGGTAATTTGTGCTGTATCTTGTCCTATAACAAGAACGTGACGATATTCGACTATGTAATCTTACAAAAGTGGTACAGTTTTTCCTTCTATATCTGATCATTAATTCAAATGAAATTTTTAATACTAAGTTAAATAAGGTCCAATTATACGTATATACATACATATATATATACACACATATATATGTTAATGGACATAAAAATGTCCCGCTGAGAATAAGTGCATTTCCTGCCTCTCTCTTCTTTTTAGTTGACTTATTTACTTTTCTGTACATTCTTAATTATGTTGGAAAATGTCTTACTGTACAGAATGATGAAACTTTTTTCTAACTTCTCTTATTAAAGAGTACACTGGTTACTCTTTACTGATTGTTTTGTTATATAAAATCTGAAATCACCTTTTCAAGTTCTACAAA
>NW_007779777.1:0-1060 GCF_000696425.1 Galeopterus variegatus
TTTTGGTTTCCATTTGCATGAAATATCTTTTTCCATCCCTTCACTTTCAGCTGGTGTGTGTATTTATAGGTAAAGTGAGTTTCTTGTAGGCAGTATTTTGTTGGTTCTTGTTTTATAATCCATTCAGTCTCTCTGTGTCTTTTAATTGGGACATCGAATTCATTTACATTTAGAGTTATTATTGATATACAGGATCTCATTACTGCCATGTTTCTATTTTGTTTTCTGTATCTTTTTTTCCTTTTTGTCGTGTTACTATCTTCCTTTGTGGTGGAGTGGTTTTCTCTAGTTTTACATTTTGCTTTCTAGCTATTTATTTTTAGTATGCCTCTTCGAAGTTTTTCTGTTATTGTTACCAAGAGACACAAAACATGGTATAGTTATAACACATTATTTTAGACTAGTAATAACTTAACTTTGATATCTAAGAAAAAATAAAAACCAAAGCCAACTCTATGCTTTGGCATCATCCCCCCCCCACTTTTTGCCAATTTTTTTGTTTCAGGGTATATCTTGTAATATTGCCTTTCTCTTATATGGTTCTTTTATATGTTACCATCTTGTTAGGTTTGTCCTTTAATCTTCCTACTAGCAATGTAAGCGGTTTATTCATCATCCTTACAATATTGGATTATTCTGAGGTTGTCTGTGAACTTCCTTTACTAATGAGTCATGTACCTTCAAATGTTTTCTTGCTGCTCCTTAGCATCATCTTCCTTCAGATTGAAAAGCTCCCTTTAGCATTTCTTGTAATGCAGGTCTAGTGTTGATGAATTCCCTTGGTTTTATTTATTGGGCAAGACTATTTCTCCTTCATATTTGAAGGTTAGTTTTGCTGGATACAGAATTCTTGTCTGACAGTCTTTTTTATTTTTATTTTTTGTTTCAACACTTTGAATATATTGTCCCATTCTCTTCTGGTCTGTAGGGTTTCTACTGAGAAATAAGCTGAGAGATGTATTGGGGCTCTATTCAATGTTATGTGTTTCTTTTCTCTTGTTGGTTTTAGTAATCTCTCCTTGCCTTTGTTTTTGATGATTTGGTTATGATGTGCTTTGGG
>NW_007779777.1:2034-3146 GCF_000696425.1 Galeopterus variegatus
TTTTTTTTAATTGATTCTATTCCTTTGTCAAACTTCTTATTATTCTCCTGAGTTATTTTTCAGATATCATTTAATGTTCTCTCTGTATTTTCTTGTGACTCCATGAACATCATTAAGAGGGTTATTCTGAATTCTCTGTCAGATGTTTCATAGATCTGCTCATTCTCTGGGTCTGTTGCTAGTGATTTGTTTTTTTACTCAGGTGGCAACATATTCTTCTGTTCTTTCTCGATCTTTGTGTCTTTACATTGATGCCTAGGCATTTGAGGATACTACTATTTGCTGCTGATTCTCCAGGAAAGGCTTTTTGTAAGGATCATGAATCACTTCTGATCTGGGCTATGTGGAAATTGGGGCTGGGATGGGTTTTTTTTCCTGCAGGTTGTGCCCCCTACAATTCTATTGCCCTGTCTGATTTCCACTGACACAAGCTGCCTATGCTGAGCCCAGTGTTTCCCCAGTGGGCCAGCCTTTCCTCCACACTCCAACTGCTTACCGTGGGGCAGGCCACGTATGCATCCCTTGTGATATCTCACCAGTCTCTGGGTGGCTCTCCTCTCTAGCTGGTTGCAGCTGCCTGCTCCTTTGTGGGCCCTGGGGAATCCTGCAAGTGGTCTTTATGGCCTGTGGGCTGCTGTGGTACACTAAGAAGCTCTTCTTTCTCCTACAGACTCCAAGCAGGTTTATGAGAAGGAGGCCATTGTGGCTTTTTCTGGCTGGTATAACAGCTAGTTCCAGCCTCCTTACTGTGGTGGTTCAGAATGATAGGTGCCATTCCTACACTCTCTCACCACTGCCTCTTATGCCTTTTCAAACTCCATGGATCTCTCCTCTTCCTCCCCTGGCTCCAGCAGTTCTAGGCTGGCAGTCTTTGCTTTTTAATAATTGTAAATTGGTTACTTGTGAAGGTATGATGTTGGGAATCATCTATTCTGCCACCTCGATGATGTAACTCCAGTACCTTACTTTCAACAGATGGATCATCCAGACAGAAAAGTCAATATGGAAACAATAAACCTGACTAACATGATAGGCCAAATGGACCTAAAAGAAACAGAGACTCGGATCAATGGAATAGAATAGAGCACCCTGAAATCAACCCACGCACTTAC
>NW_007779778.1:0-947 GCF_000696425.1 Galeopterus variegatus
ACTACCTGCGCTTACGTGTGCACTGTATCTTTCAGGTAAAAGACACATTTCCACATCATTTCCTTTGATGACTCTCCAGTGTGTCGTGTGAGATGCTCATTTCATCAGCTCCTTGGTCGCGGCTTTTGGGACTGTTTCTGGTATCTTGAATACTGCTGCTGGGAACAACCTACATCCATACAACCGTCTTTTCCTATGACCTGCTCAGCTGCAGGTGACTTTCTGGGTACTGTGCATGCAGCCAATTATAAAACAGAGACTCGTGTAGACATATCTCTGGGCATATCCTTGATTAGTTCTTTCAGCTGATAACTGGCTGGGGCATGGCAAGGTCAAAGGGCACAGCTCTTCTGGGATTCACCCTCCCAAAGGACTGTGCCTGTAAGCCTATGCCTGTGCTCCAGAGTGAACAGAGTGGGCCCGGGAGGAAGCAGGGAGAGTGTGCCTGGTTCCTGGGCCTGTGTGTCTGGTTTTATGATCCTTTGGGCCAGGGCTTCACTAGGTAGCTGTTTTTTCCCAGCCCCCAGATTGGAATATATATTAAAATTGGGCCACCCTAGATGACCCAGAGCCACTAAGATTCCTCCTGGACCCAGCTCCAAGGCAGCCCTCGCCCAGGACTATCTGGGGAGAGGAGAGGGAGCCCTGGTTTCCACCCCAGATGGCCAAGGGCGGGTCCAGGCCAGGCCCCGCCCCCTCTCTCAGGCCTCCGCCCCTGCCATTCCTGAGCTCAGGGCAGGCGCCCAGTAGCTCAGGAGCCCAAACCTGTCAGGCAGGTTTTGAGAGCCATGGGGACAGGGAGCAACACTGGAGAAGGATACATGACATGCCCGCGTGCGCCTGCACCCTCCGCCTCCTGAGCCAGTCCCGCGTTCCCCGCTGCCCACCGCCAGACCCCATGTGTGCGCACTGAGCCTCCTGGCGCCCCTGCTGGGCCTGGGGCTGGG
>NW_007779778.1:2544-3146 GCF_000696425.1 Galeopterus variegatus
AGCTGCAGGGGTGGGGTAGGAAAGCCTCACTCCACTCGGCTCACCCACCTTGCTGGGTGGGAGTCTCAGGCATTCTTTCCCCCCTGCATGGGTGAGATCCAGGTGAAGGGCCCACCGCACTTGTGCTCCCGACTTCTGGTTTCCCTCTAGAGTCAGGCAGAGGCAGGGCTGGAATGTGGGGGGTCAGGACAGCCTCTGATGCCCCGCTGCCCTGCCTGGGTGGTGCAGTACGAGGCGGGCTATGTGGTGTGCGCTGTGATCGCGGGCCTCTACCTCCTGGCAGTGCCCACCACCGGGCTCTGCTTCTGTTGCTGCCGCCGCCACCGGCGCTGTGGGGGTCGCATGAAGACAGAGCACAAGGCCATGGCCTGTGAGCCTGGGACCCTCATGGCCTTTGTGCTGCTGACCACCCTCGTGTGAGGGGCTGCCCATGTCAGGTGGGAGGGGTGGCCATGGCCCGAGGCTCCCACGGGCACGCCACAAGTCCCTTCCTCCTCCCCTCCCCTCCACCTCCACAGGGTTGGTGTCATCTGTGCCTTGTCACCAACCAGCGTGTGCATGAGCAAACGGGCCCCAGCATGGAGGCTGTGCCTGAAACCCTG
>NW_007779779.1:0-501 GCF_000696425.1 Galeopterus variegatus
CAGGCTCCCAGAAACCCTCAAACCTACAGGGACTTCAGTGTAAGCATTTCTCACCCTAACCGCTGCCCGCCCAGCAGGGCACAATTGAAGAGGAGATAAAGATATAATGAGAGTCTACGATATAGTTAAATGAGAAGTCACTGGCACAGCTTCACACAACCACTGTCATGGCTGTACACACAACTGCCACTCACTCTCACGTAGACACACACACGATCATACAGTCGCACAGGCGCAGTTACATCACGGCGCGCGCGCGCGCACACACCGCCCACACTGGCGAGACAGGCCTGAGGCCCCGGACGTTCACGGTCCACGTCCGGGGGCTCTGAGACTCCTCACTTTCAGATTCCCCCGCCACCTCTCCGGGTCAAGGCCGCACTCCCTCCGTCGCGGCGCGCGCTCCAACCCCTCCCAGCACAACAGCACTGACGGCGAGGTGGAAGTGACGTTACAACCGGAAGCCTCTGGAAACTGTGGTCCAGAGCGCAAAAGGCCCTC
>NW_007779779.1:2577-3146 GCF_000696425.1 Galeopterus variegatus
TTCCTTTGAGAAATACCTATTCAGCTCTTTTGACCATTTTTTAATCTGGTTACTTTTTTTTTTACTGTTGAGTTCCTTGTATATTCTGGATATTAATCCCTGTCAGATGCATAGTTTGTGAATATTTTCTCCCATTGTGTAGGCTGCCTTTTTGCTCTGTTAACGGTTTCTTTTGCTGTGCTTTTGAGGATCTTATTCATAAAGTCTTGTCCAGTCCTACTTCCTGAAGTGTTTTCCCTATGTTTTTTTTTGTTTGTTTGTTTGTTTTGTTTTTTGGGTTTTTTTAGTAGTTTTATGGTTTGGGGTCTTATATATGTCTTTAATACATTTTTAGTTGATTTTGGTATATGGTGAGAGGTACAAATCTAGTTTCATTCTTCTACATATGGATGTCCAGTTTTCCAAGCATCACTTATTGAAGTGTATGCTCCTGTTGCCCTTGTAAAATATCAGTTGGCTATGTGAGTTGATTTCTGGGTTCTCTATTCTGTTCCATTGGTCCGAGTTTCTGTTTTTATACCAGTACCAGGCTCTTTTGGTTAATATTGCTGTCTAGTATAATTTGAAGT
>NW_007779780.1:0-3146 GCF_000696425.1 Galeopterus variegatus
AAATACTAATGCAATTTAAATTATTGATTTTGAACAATTTTTCTTTTTACCATAGATAATATGAGGGTACTTTATCAAGTTGATATGTTGCCACTACAACTTCATCTGGTATAATCTTGCTATTTATAAAATAAAGCAATTTAATTAAAAAAAATCACTAGCCAAACACTAAGAAACTTCACAATGTTAAAGTTTGCAAAAAGACAAACATTTTTAAAGAACAAATAAGTAATTTAAGTGTTGATATTCTTAGGGATAGTTTTTTTTTTTTTTTTTTTTTTTTTTTTTTTTTTTTTTAAATGCAATTAACTCAATGTTCTCCTATGCTAGCTGGATATCTCAAAGATCTTGGGAGTCAATCTGTGTACCCATAAATTCATAAAATAATATTTTTAGTTCTGTGGTATATAGTCAAGAAATCTTTATCATGGGAGATTTTAGTGTACTTCAAAAATACTAATGCAATTTAAATTATTGATTTTGAACAATTTTTCTTTTTACCATAGATAATACGAGGGTACTTTATCAAGTTGATATGTTGCCACTACAACTTCATCTGGTATAATCTTGCTATTTATAAAATAAAGCAATTTAATTAAAAAAAAATCACTAGCCAAACACTAAGAAACGTCACAATGTTAAAGTTTGCAAAAAGACGAACATTTTTAAAGAACGAATAAGTAACTTAAGTGTTGATATTCTTAGGGATAGTTTTTGAAGTGAAATTTCACATTTATCAAGAAGTATTTATTCCAAAATGGCTTCCACTATTTCTAATGTGAAGAATAGCAAAGAGATTATGTTGTAACTGCATAATTTGAAGTACTTTCACTTTCTTGATTTTTTTCCATCAACCTATAGGCAATGTGAGTGCCTATCAACTGACTTTTGATTCTAAACAGTAAAATGTGGTATCTGCTATATAGCCACAACCTAGGTGGCTAAAATGGAAAGTTTAAAACCACTCTGTGACTAGCAGAGTTTCTAAAGCTCATCAATATAGCTGTTTGTATCTTTTATGAAGACAGTTTGTGAGACCACAAATATAATTATAATTTGCTTCAGCAATTATCCATAATGGTACAGTGTTAAAATTATCTTTTATTGGCACTTGCGGTGTACCAGTATTATGCCACAGCAAATCACATATAATTTTATATACCTCTTACAACAGCCCACAAAGTAGATATTAAACATAATATTTAACAGATTAAAAAACAGCAAAAACAAAAATCCTTAAGCTGTGAAAGTTCTTATGGAACTTGCCAAAAATTATATAGATAGAAAGTGACTGGTCTAGGGCCAGAGCCAGGAATTGGATTCCATACCTAAATGCCTTAAATATTCCCAGGTAGATAAATGTTTCTCTTATCATATTTTGTTCTTAAAATGCCAGACATGATTTCAGAAAATGACATAGTGTATTATTTTTATTTTATATTCAATTCGCTTGAGTGATTTTCCTTCCTGAACTCCATAAAGGTGTTCCAGAAGCAAGAAAGACATAACTAAGTTAATTTATGTAAATCATAAGAGCAAGTGACTTTTTAAAATAGTCAACATCGTAGATATAATAGTCTATTTAGAAGCTACTGATGTAAAGTCTAGTACCAGTTTTGGGGGCATTTTCCATTTGTATCTTAAATAAATATAGTCCGAAATTCAAAGAAATATTTAATATAATTACATAGATCCATTTCATACAGTTATTCAATTTGTTTATAAGGAAAGAAAACATTCTCTCACAATAAGATTATGTCTGAAAACTGTGCATCAAAAACATTTTTCAGGGCCGGCCCGGTGGCGCAGTGGAGAGTGCACCGCTTGGGAGCATGGTGGCGCTCCCGCCAAGGGTTCGGATCCCATGTGGTGACCGGTTCCCGCTCACTGGCTGAGCGTGGCACGGGCACAACACTGAGGGTTGCGATCCCGTTACTGGCCAGTAAAAAAAAAAGACAAAAAGGAAAAAAAAAAACAAAACATTTTTCAAAAATATTATCAAAATTCAGATGTGATGTTGCGCAATGTACATGGTGCAAGGTGCATTAATTGACATATGATAAGTTTATTAAAACAACTTATAAGCAAAGTGCATTTGAAAACACACAATTCTTGACAGTCCATAGTTATTCTTTTGGTGGCGTGCTTGAGCAGGTAGAGCTAGACATGATGGTAAGAGTACTCCAGCAGGGGGAATCTCATCTTCACACTGTTTTACGTATTTATACTCTGCATGTAGGGACACTAGGTTTCTCTATATAGCCAAGAGAACAGTCACACAAAAAACAAAATATCTAGAAATCAATTTAACCAAGGAGGTGAAAGATCTCTACAATAAAAAGTACAAATCACTACTGAAAGAAATTAAAGAAGACACAAATGATGGAAAGACATTCCATGCTCTTGGATTGGAAGAATTAACATTGTGAAAATGTTTATACTACACAAAGCAATCTAAGATTCTATGCAATCCCCATAAAAATACCAATGACATTCTTCACAGAAACGGAAAAAAAAAATCAACATTCATATGGAACAGCAAAGGACCCTGAATAGCCAAAGCAATCCTGAGCAAAAAATAAATAAATAAATAATAAATCCAGAGGCATAACAATACCTACCTTCAAATTATACTGTAAAGCTATAGTAACCAAAATGGCATGGTACTAGCATAGAAAAAGACACTCAGACCAGTGGAGCAGAATAGAGAATCCAGAAATCACCCCTCAGGCTTACAGCCATCAGATATTTGACAAAGGGAAGATTGCCTCTTCAATAAGTGATGCTGGGAAAAATGGATATCCATATGCAAAAGAATGAAACTAGACATGCACCTCTCACCATATACTAAAATCAACTCAAAATGGATTAAAGAGTTAAGTATAAGACCTGAAACTGTAAAATTACTAAGGGAATATAGGTGAAACACTTCAGGAACTAGGTCTGGGCACAGACTTTATGAACATGAGCCTGAAAGCACAAGCAACAGAAGAAAAAATAAACAAATGGGACCATATCAAACAAACAAGAAAAGGAAACAATCAACAGAGTGAAATGATAACTGACAACGTGGGAGAAAATTTTGGCTAACTACGCATCTGACAAGGGATTAATATCCATAATATACAAGGAACTCAAGCAATTAC
>NW_007779781.1:0-3145 GCF_000696425.1 Galeopterus variegatus
ACTATCTAGTCTGTCCATCTCCATCAAAACTGGCCTCACACAGACCACTCCCATTGCGGGCTTCTTCCCGCAGTGCCACCAGCCAGCCTCCCGGCCTCCGACGTCGTTGCCCTCTGATTCCTTCTCCATGCTGCCGCAGACGTGCAGGAGGTCACGGCAGCCCCCCACTGAAATATCCTTCGTGGCTCCATATTGCCCATAGAATGAATTTCCAGTGTTTAGAATGGCATTCTATGCCCCTTATCACATTCTCTCACCTACAAAGTTTTAAAAAGACCTAAACCAAGGGAGTCATATAATTCTTAGTCTTTTTTGTTTTTGTTTTTGATAAATAATGGTAGCCACTAAACAAGTTTGAGGTGGGTTAAGTTTAGCTGTTCCGCACACATCCTCACTACCAAATTGTAATTAAACAAATACCAGATAAACATTTACGATAGAAACATTTATTAGCAAGCAAGCAATAAAAACAGTTCATATAACCAAGTTCAAGAAGCCTAACTCTGTGTCTACCACCACTTTGCACAAAAGCTTAACGCATGGCAGACATGTTAATATTTCAGAAGCAAGAGTTCAGTATCTCTATGGCCAACATTAGGCAACCAGAGTCCTTGAAGTTTAGGTTGGATACAAAACCACATGGGGACTTATCCTGGAGATTATTGCCCAGGGCGAAGGCAACAGGCTATGCTCAATTTTTATATCCTGTTCAAGTAAGGGTGGAAATTGTATCTACAGTAGTTTAGCCAATCCACCTGTCTTTGGGACATGTAATTTACCTGAGTTTTCTTTAAACAGGAATTTTAACTCCATTTCCTGACTTATGAATCTTTATTCCAAAAGCTATTGGGGTATCTTTTTATGTGAAACATTAGAAATTTGAAAAGAAACAAAGTTCTTTTAAAAATAACATATTGTGGCGTTTACATTTTAAAGCATGTAGTTTAAAATAAGAAAAATATTTCATAATAATTTTTCTACTCATCACTTATAGATACAGCATTTAGAACAACTTTTAGAAAGTATCACTGAGAATGAGAACAAAATACAGGTTTTGAACAGCTGGATGGAGGCACAGGAAGAGAGACTGAAAATTTTACAGAAACCTGAAAATGTGATCTCGGTCCAGAAGCTGCTCCTGGACTGTCAGGTAAGGAGGAGAACCTCGTCCTGTCCCACACGGTGTGGTTGGGCTACTTTGTCACCAGTCTTGTCCCAAGGTAGAGGACAAATTGCTATAGTTTCTGCAGACTCCCCTTCAACTCCCCTTGTATTTACTTACTTTCTTATGTAATTAGATAATTATCCATGGGTTTTACAAAATTGCAAAGTGCCATTTTTTATGATAAACAGAAGGTATTTTCATGGTTATTGTTGCTCTTACGAGGTTTCAGAAAAAGAATGCAAAACTTTATATACAAATATATGAGTACTAGGATTATACCCCAATAAAAATTGTCAGTATTAGAAATGAAAAGAATCACAGACATGTTCAAATGTTCAAAGGGAATTTTGATTTAGATGCTTCCCAATTTTTGTGTTTTTTATTATTTTGCCCAACATTTGCAAAATTAGTCTGAAGTTTCCATTATTTTTAGTATTTCATCCTGCATTTTGTCAGAGGAAAATAATTTTCTTCTACTTATTGTGCTGTCTTGGAACCACTGTCCGAATCACGTCTGGGCTTGAAGGTGTTGTCCATGCCCTTTGTTTGCTCCACACGGTAAGCTTGCTAAAGTGGCTTTACTCTAGAAAACTTGAGGATTGGCGTTTATGAAGCATTAAAGACAGTTAAGATTCAAAATATTCTGAAGAGCTTCCAAAATTCTAGATGACTAGAAAAAGACCAGGTTTGACATATTATAATTATCAAGGAAAATTGTGTAGTTGACTAGAGTGGGGAGGTTTGAGATGAGGTTATTAAGTTTGATGCTTCTATACCATAAGCAACCGCAGCTTCTCACAGAAGTACACTCATAATCATTTCAGAGGAATTTAGATATTTTTAAAATATTTAACACTGATTCTCACAGAATAGATGAGAGCAAAACAGGACTTGCAAATTCTAGAGAATCTCAAAAGGTACTGTTAGGCCTCAGTGAGCAAGGTCAGATTACAGAACCACCAGGCTAAATCCCTATTATTCCGAGGAGAAAAAGAACCAAAAATAGCTCCATTGTGTGTGTGTGTATTTATGTGTTGTTATTGCCATGGTTACTGTTTGTGCTACTTGTTTTGTGTGTTTTTTATGTGTGTGTGTTTGTTGTTTCTTCCAACTCTTTGCTAAGTAGTCCTTTCTCATCAGTTTTCTTTACATTATGGAGGAAATATGACGACTTATTGGTATATAAGTATTTCCAGAAATCTCTAGTTAGTTGAGCCTTTAGGGAAAACTGTTTTATAAGTTCAAAGAAGGAGAGTAATTCAATATTTTTAGTGTTTTAAGCTATAACTTTGCAAAGAAAAAAGGTTCAAATTGATGATAAAGTAAACATGCAAACAGAGAAGGTTGTCGGGGAGCGTCAGGGAGCCAGTGAGGGTGCAGGAGATTAATGGAGGGCCGCTGACCGAGTCAGCAAAGGCTGGTCCAGAGATGCTGGTTTGTGGGTTTGCGTGCTGGGTGCTTTTGCAACCAATCCATAAAAATGATAGCTCAGAAATGCACCCACTTGTTAGCAATAACTCTCAATAGTGCACTTACGGATGGATTGTTATCATAGAGGTTTTATATGAATATGCTATCTGTTCACATGGCTGTACATTCAAAAGGTATAGAGGGTCACACAGTGGGTCTCGGTCCATCCTCTGGCGTTGTGCATTCCCATTCCCAGCCAGTTATCAGTTTCTTATGGAACAGATTTTTCTCCCTCTTTCCACTTTTCAGTCCAGGAGACCCCTGACATTTATTGATTTAAAGTTTGTGAGTTCACCATTTAAAGAGTGACCTAAAGGTTCCCAGCATGTGGTAATTTGGTGTTTTTACTGGGGCTGAGTTTTAGGACCAGGTTGTGTGGCTCATGCAAGGGACCGAATCCCTCACCAGGGAACAAACCCAGCCACCTGCTCAGCAACCACGCTCAGATTCCTCTTTCCTTATGGACCACACAGTTATTCCTATGAAGGATTAATTAAAAAAAAAAAAAAA
>NW_007779782.1:0-656 GCF_000696425.1 Galeopterus variegatus
TTCTTATGTCTTCTGCATCTAAATGCTAAAGTAAATCTATGATATCCATGATCATCATACTTATATTCTGTTGCATTTCAAAATTTTCCTTCTCCTGATTTTGTTATCTGATTACTTCCCCTTTTTCCTGACTATAGAATCGTAGAATCATAGCCTTTCAGAACTAAAGGTGATTTTAGAAATTATTTAATCCCACCTTTGTTTTACCCAATTGAAAATTGAGAACAGGAAAGATTATACAATTTGCCAAAGGCCTACAGCTGGTTAGTGGCAGAGTGATGCTCACTATCAGGTGCCCAACCCTCAATCTGCAGATTTCCATAACCCTGCGATTTTGGTGAGACCAGGAAGCTCTGGCTCAACCAGAAGGCAGAGCCCAATCTGATCTGATTTTGAGAGATTTGGATACAGCCATCTAGACTCAGAGATGCTCAGGTGGGGAATCACAGTGTAAGACAGAATTTGGGCAGCCAGCTATAGGCAGGGGTGGAAAGCAGAGAATAAAGATGGAGTTGGGGGCACTTGGTCTCCTTTCAAATTGGCAGAAGGAGAACCCTAGGGATGAGCTAGAGTAGAAGGGATTTAACTGGGATTAAACAATGTTCAGATGTTTTAAATGCTAAAGTATCAGGCAGACACTTCACAATGTATTTAGC
>NW_007779782.1:1784-3145 GCF_000696425.1 Galeopterus variegatus
CAGAAAAGTTGCAAAAACAGTGCAAAGGACTTTTATATACTGTCACTCTGATCCACAGATTGTTAACATTTTGCTATGGTTGTGCATTCTCTCTCTCTCTCCTCCTACAAATATATTTGTATATATTTTTAACCACTTGAGAGTATATTGCTCTTTACTCCTTGTTACTTGAAGTGTGTTTCCTAAGAATACGGACACTCTCTTCTATAACTATGTGCAAGTATCAAAATCAGAAAGTTTTACATTGGTACATTATTATTATCCAACATACAGACCCTATGTGAATTTTGCAGATTGTCTCAGTAATGTTCTGTAAGTATAGCAATCCTTTTTTTTCTGGTCAAGTAGCCAGTTCAGGACCACACATTACCTTTAGTCTTCATGTCTCTTTAGTTTCCTTCAGTCTGGATTAGTTTCTCAACTTTCTTTTGCTTTTCACAACTTGTCAGTCATGAAGAGTACAGAACATTTATTTGTCGAATTTCCCTCCCTTTGGTTTTATCTACGATTTCCTCATCCTCAGATTCAGGTTACGCTTTTTTTTTTTGCTAGGAGCACTATCTAAGTGCTGTTGTGTCCTTCTCAATGAATCACACGTGGAGGCTCGTGATGTGGTTTGTTAATATTGCTGATAAAGTGAATTACTGGTGATAATAATTTTAAGGTCAGACTGCATATTTTAAGTGGTGGGTACTTTAGTATTTCTCAGCTCAAAGCAGTGTCATTATTTAAAATTTTAAAAAAAATTTAAATTAATATGGGCTCACATTTAACCCACATTAAAGTTACACATACCTCCAGAGAAAAGGGGTGTGCACATAACTGCGGTACCAGACCAGGTTATACGACAATGAAAAAGCGGGTCAGGGGTAATTCAAGTATGTCAATGCTGTTGTAAACAGGAATAACTTGTTTTCAGCTTCTGCATATGGATATTTTCTAGGGAGTTATTTGGATACATATGTTTTTCTTATCTGTTGCCTAAAACTGAGTCACACATAAATTATAGCATTTGGGGACATATACTGAATATTACCTGTCCCATGGAAATTTTGTTTGGTACTTTCAACCTTCTCCTTGAATAAATTAGTTAGCTTCCAATTAAAAATGAATGAATCCATAATGATCCTATAGTTTAATCTATGATGGATCACTTCAGTGTTATTACTATTTGTAGCTATAAAGGAATATGACCTGTTTCTTTGGATCTGCAGTAAGATTTCATAAGGACTTCGGTTTTTGGGCAAATATAATTTATTTGTGTAAATCCATTTATAAACTATTTACTGTCTAATAATTGGATTTAAACGATGTTGATGGACTACTGCTTGGCTTTTCTTCAAAAAAAAAAAAAAAAAAAA
>NW_007779783.1:0-647 GCF_000696425.1 Galeopterus variegatus
GTGTGACTAGGAAGTCAATGAAGCTGCCCTGAGAGGGAGGACAGGACGGTAGTTCTCTGGCACGTTCCAGCCATAAAGGCTGAGCTACTCACCACTGAGAGGAACTATTTGAAAGCTGCCATCCATCCTGTTACGGCTGACAAAACTGACCCTGTTCTGTCCATCAGGCAGGTATGTAGGTCAGTACTGGTGAAGGTCATTTACTGCGGGAGCATGCAAATTTCAGTCATGGGACTGGCTCACTCAGAAACATGGGGTGCTCCAAAGAAGCCTAAAAGTCCCTGGGAAGGTGTTATCCACTCGCAGCTGCTTGATCTGGGACAGGTCACACCACCCCCTGAACCTCAGGGCAACACTGATGTTGTTACACAGGTAATGGAATGCAAGAGACATCACTCATTAATTTGTTCATTTCCTACCTCATTCTAAAAGAGATTTAAGATGAGACACAGTTGGAAAATGGAGAAAGAAAAAATGATTTTGAGATCCTAAATTATAAGTCAAGGTCTGAGATTGTCTCAAGTGATAGTAAAGGAAATAGATAGGAGGGTGGCCCCATAAAGCCAGGTGAACCACCCCTCAATGGGAGGAGGCCCAATGCAGAGGAGGAGGCCCTAGAGGCCCTGGTACAGGATCATTTGGAGAAG
>NW_007779783.1:2592-3145 GCF_000696425.1 Galeopterus variegatus
TGGATACTTTATATTCCCAGACGAATTCCCAGAAGGGGACTAGTTAGGTTAGCTGCTGCTGTCCAGCCTTCGTTCATGTGGCACAAAAGCTGCAGAGAGATTTTCCACAAACCTCCCATAGGAAACAGGAGATTGAGGTAGCTAGGGGTGAATGTGTTCTGCAAATAAACTGAAGATTAATCCTCAGCAGTACTTGATGCAGTGTAAAATGTGATAAATTATTCACATCGTAGAGTGTAATAAGCAGTTCGACTCTGTGCCACCAGGCCCCTTGAGCTGGATTTTTCACTTAGGCCCTCCCCTTATTCCTCTTATTTAATCATTTTCAGAACACCTGCCTTAAATATGTGTTTCAGGTCCCATTTTTTCCCTACAAAAATAAACTAGATCATACATTCATCTCATGACATTCTGATATTTACCATATTCTTGCATTGAAATAAACATGATTAGAAAGAAAGGAGCTCAGGAATTAGGCACAAGGAGGAACACTTTTCCTAAGGTTACCCCTTCTGGTCTTCATGGAAGAAGAGGGTCTGTTCTGCAGAGAGGC
>NW_007779784.1:0-949 GCF_000696425.1 Galeopterus variegatus
GCACACAGTGTTATACGCTGGAAATAAAAGTTACTTCTAACCCTTAATGCTCTCAATCCTCCTTTTATAGAAACATTAATTCAATGTATAAGCAGATGCCAGTTTTGACTCTGTTGTGTCTCTATAATGGATGACATTTGAAAATTTGGGGGGAAAAGCCCATGGAGAATGATGTTTGGAAATTGACCAGCATCTCTAAAAATCAATAGCAGAGAGAGATTTAGTTCACTTTTCATTATTTTGACAAATTGGAGTGAGCCAGGAACAGCTTTATGACTTGGAAGTCATACATAGTTTAACTGAAGAGCTGCTTTGAGGAAGTAGGTTTTGTAGTAAGTCTGACATTTCAGTGAGAAGGGAGAGTGTCGATAGAGAGAGAAAGGAGGCAACAAAACTTTTTATTAGGCATACACACAAACCTCTGTCTCTTTTATATATTTGAAATCTGTGATATATATGTTTATATATTTATTTAACAAAAGATATCCCATAGCGATTAACACTTTCATATAGAAGCAGTAAAAGAAATACTAGTGAGCCCTTCCCATTGGAAAGTTGTGGGAGCAGTAGACCTCCTGAACCAATGCCATTCTGTCACCATTAGGCCTCCACTTGGGTATTGCAGAATTTTTTTTTTTGTCCTTTTCTGTGACTGGCCGCACTGCTCTCAGCCTGTGAGCGCATCGCACCAGCCATCCCTATATAGGATCTGAACCCGCGGCGGGAGCGCCGCTGCGCTCCCAGCGCCGCACTCTCCTGAGTGCACCACGGGCTCAGCCCTTGCAGAATGTTTTTGACTAACAAAATAGTCCATCATAACTCTTGCACCTCCTACTTGACTTTTATAATAAAGGAATGTATTACCTTTCCTCCCTTCTGCCTAGATTGCCTTTGGCACATTGAAGATCTCAGTATGTCCCAAAATTAAGAATCTGTTTTTAAGCAAAGG
>NW_007779784.1:2411-3145 GCF_000696425.1 Galeopterus variegatus
TTTTTTCTACTTACCTCAAAGAATAACATATTTCCCCCCTTCAAGATAAGTCTGAAGGGAAAGTGTATACCATTTACTCCATGAAATTGAGTGGTATGTATCAGTTACAGGGAAGGAAGTAATAATCATACTTGAAGTGTTTTCATCAATGGGAATGTCAAAAAATATGATCCATTTGCTTTACATTTGTGCTTCAAAGAATATTTCACCTGTGCTGCCCATGCATATAATATATATTTACATCTTGTATTTTCATTGCTATTGCTTCCTAACATTTCTAGAGAATTTTGTCAGTAAGAAATAAGTTATTATGTGCCATTTACCACAGGAACTATTAGATTTGAGTCTTAATACTTTTTCTCATACTCCTGTTGGGTGAGCTGTACTCCTGAACTGCCCAGCTTAATTGCTGTAAGGAAATAAATATTTTTGGTATTTCTCAGTTTTACTTTTGACTTAATGCTTATAGTAGCTGGAGGGCAAGCATTTAGGTGATTATTTGTCACAATTGCAGCTGCTTTGTTTTGAAAGAGAGGCATAACAAGGAATTGATATTTTACTGGCAAATGATTGAGTAGATATCTTTTTGGACTTCTTCATCCATTTGTTAGTATTTTTAAGTGGGATGACAACGTGAGGTTAACAGTGTTTTGGTCAGTAGTTATTCCCTACCACATCCTGTACATATTCTGTTATTTTTTCTTTTTTCCCCAAATAGAGACATGATACTAGAC
>NW_007779785.1:0-522 GCF_000696425.1 Galeopterus variegatus
TTATTACACTTTTATTCATGGAATATTACATGATGTTATTGATTTTCTTTTTGTGTGCATATAAACTTTTTTATTAAGTCACCACGAGTTTCATTAGAAATGATGGACAGTTGTTTGATTGCCACATTAGAACAAGCCAAAATTAGTGCAGTCAATTGTACTTAAAAGAGTATAAATAAAATGCTGTCACTTTAACCATTTAGCAATGGTGCATTTCTAAGCTCAAACCTTAGCTTTGAAATTGAATAGCACTGAAAGACTATGAAGTTGCCATCCAGGGGATGCAGAATATGCTTATATTCATTTGTCTTATGTTATCATCAAAATAAAATTACAATAAACAAATTATTATAAAGTTTCATAAAAGAAATGGATCCTTGAAAATGTATCCTATATTGTATGACATTGAAAAAGATATTATCTAAGCTTGTTCACAAATGAAATAATTTATAATAATAATAATAATTATTATTATTATTTTGTCTTTTTTCGTGACCGGCAACGGATCGCAACCCTCAGTGT
>NW_007779785.1:2331-3145 GCF_000696425.1 Galeopterus variegatus
TATATATATATATTTATATATTTATATATTTTAATGAAATAATGTCAACTACTTCACTGGATTGCTATAATGACTTATCGAGATAATATGTAAGTATCCTGGCAATTTACAGACATTCGACAAATATTTGTCTCTTTTCCCTTTCAAAAGAAGCAGCTTAGTGTCTTGAATTGTGTGCTAAATTAGATATCAGAAGACCTTGTTGGATATTGCCATTTTCTAAACTGTTTTCTCCATCCAAAAAGTAGGTAATAATAATGCCTGACTGACCAACCATGTAAAACTTTATGATGGCCACATAAGGCAATAAACTTTCCAGTTTTTCAAAATCTATAAAGGATACAAGCAATGCAAATTATTCTCTTAAGGTAATGGAAAATTGCAAATATACAAAACTATGAAGCATACCACTGCATAAAATATAAAGTATCGATGCGCCAACAATTTACCTTAAAAAATAAAAAAAAAAATTACTTACACTGAAAATATGTTATCTTTCCTTTCCCTGTTCCTGTCACTCACAGCCCGTCTTGCCCATACACAAATAACTTCAAACCTAATTTTATATTCAAAATTATCACTAATTTCTCTATACTTGTAGGGCATATAAATACTTCACAAACATTATCATCTTTCACGTTTTCAGTTTAAAAGATGGAATATATTATACTGCCTGTATTCTTCTATAACTTATTTGGCATTGGGAGATTCCATCTTGTTGATATACAGAATTCAAATACATTCACTTTCAATTATATTTTTATGAATTTTATTGAAGTAAAAAATGCATACAAGGATACTTCATAAAGTTCAT
>NW_007779786.1:0-425 GCF_000696425.1 Galeopterus variegatus
ATCAATGGGCTTGGTCAGATGAGTTTACTTAGATTGATGAGCTGGGGGTGATTTAGTTTACATAGATCAAAGTGCTCGGTCTGATGAGTTTACCTAGTTCGAGGTGCTTGGTCTGATTAGTTTACTTAGATCGATGAGCTTGGTGTGATGACTTTACTTAGATCGATGAGCTTGTTCAGATGCGTTTATTAGATCAATTAGCTCTGTCCGATGTGTTTACTTTGATGGCTGAGCTTGGTTTGATGAGTATACTTAGATCGATTAGCTATCTCTTATGAGTTAAATTAGATCAATAAGCTTGGTCTGATGAGTTTACTTAGATAGAGGAGTTTGGTCTGATGAGTTTAATTACATCTATGAACTTGGTCCGATGAGTTTACTTAGATCGATGAGCTCGGTCTGATGAGTTTACATAGATCGATGTG
>NW_007779786.1:2370-3145 GCF_000696425.1 Galeopterus variegatus
ACTTAGATCGATGAGCTTGGTGTGTTGAATTTACTTAGATCGATTAGCTTGTTCTGATGAGTTTACTTAGATGTATGAGCTTGGTCTGATGAGATAACTTAGATCGATTAGCTTGGTTTGATGAGGTTACGTAGATCGTTGTGCTCGGTCTGATGAGTTTACTTAGACGGATGAGCTTGGTCTGATGAGTTTATTTAAATTGATCATCTTGGTATGATGAGATGACTTAGATTGATGTGTTTGGTCTGAAGAGGTTACTTAGATCGATGAGCTAGGTCTGATGAGTTTACTTAGATCAATGAGCTTGGTCTGATGAGTTTACTTATATTGATGAGCTTGGTCTGATGAGTATTCTTAGATCGATGTGCTTGGTATGATGAGTTTACTTAGATCGATGTTCTTGCTCTGCTGAGATTACATAGATCGATGAGCTTGGTGTGTTGTGTTTACTTTGATCGATGGGCTTGGCCTGATGAGTTTACTTAGATCGATGAGCTCTGTCTGATCAGTTCACTTAGATCGATTTGCTTGGTCGAATGAGTATACTTAGATCAATGTCCTTGGTCTGATGATTTTACATAGATCGATGAGCTCGGTGTGATGAGTTTTCTTAGATCAAAGTGCTTGGTCTGATGGGTTTACTTTGATTGATTTCCTTTCTCTGATGAGTTAACTTAGATCAATGAGCTGGGTCTGATGAGTTTACCTAGATCGATGAGCTTGGTCTGATGAGTTTACTTCCATCGATGAGCTTGGTCGGATGAGTTTACTTAGA
>NW_007779787.1:0-683 GCF_000696425.1 Galeopterus variegatus
GTAGACATGTGCAGACTTGGCTGATGCATTGAAGGACCCCAAGGAGCTAGAGAGCAGGACGGGCCATGGGGCGTCTGGCAAAAGCCAAGATGAACGGAGTAGACTGGCAAGTGGGAACAGGTGGTGGGCTCCCTGTGTGGAGGTTGCTGACAGGGGCCCTCTTTTGCTATCTGTTCCTCAACCTATGCTCCTAGGAAAGCATATGTCACTGTGGAATGTCCTTGTCAAAGTAATGAGCTGAAACATGTGTATTTGTGTGAGTGTATGTGTGTGGGGTAGATGTTCAGAGGAGGTTGGTGGCAGCACAGGCTGCCACCTGTGAGCAGTGGAGAGGCAGCTGTCCGCAGGGCAGACGGTGCCAGGGCAGGAGTCCTCATCTATCAGATGGGAGTAAGGACAGCACTAACTTTACAGGGTTGTGGAAACTAAATGATTAGTACACGTAGATCACTAAGCACAAGCCTGCACAAATTAAATGATAATTGGAGCTTAACAGATGTTGGCTTTTAATTTTACTATTACTATTATTACTTTTAATAATTGTTGTTTTTGTGACATTTCTTCTCTCTACTTATTTTTTAAAACCAACTTCTACTTATTTTCAAGTGGTTACATAGTTTGACTTTATATAATACAATAACATGGATTTAGCCTTGTTTTTGTTTTTAAGCAGAGAAATTGCT
>NW_007779787.1:2602-3145 GCF_000696425.1 Galeopterus variegatus
TTTTTCCTTGAAATTTAACACAACAAAATAACTGTAAGGCACAGAGTTTAGGCAATAGGGAGCACAGGTTGCAGAAGAAGCAAAAAATGTCTAGATTTATGTGACATAAAAATAGAGTTTCTTACTCTAGGGTGATAGTTACAGTATTTTTATACTTAAATTTTGGCCACAGAGGTAGTCTTCCTGTTTATATGAATGTACATAAATTTCCATTCAAAAAGTAAAGATTAAAAAAAATACATCATGGGGTTGTAGTAGAAATTGAATAAATTATTTCACATCAAAAGCATTTTGTAAATTGCAAACTGTACACTCACTTTATAGGAAGCAATCAGTAAGTGTTATTAAATGATTGAAAGAAAATATTAATTTAGCCTATTATGTGCTTTTTCTAATGTATAAAAAGAAGGAAAACATTCCAACCTATGAGTACCTCTGTTTGAAATGTTAATCTGAGTCTAATTGTGGAGAATAATTAGACAAATCCAAGTAGAGGATCATTATGCAAAGCAACTGGCCTGGACTCTACAAAAACGTCAATCA
>NW_007779788.1:0-256 GCF_000696425.1 Galeopterus variegatus
GAGTCTGCCTCCCCAAATCCAATCAGCTCCAGACAATGACATGCCAAAGAGCTAGAGCCAAAAAAATAGTACATTTGCCAACAAATTGCCTTTTGTTGTATAGTAACTCTGATTCTATGTATGTCCCCCTTTATACCTAAAATGCATTCTGTGTGCCCAGCCCTGTTCTAGGTGATTAAAGATTATAAAACATAATCCCTGCCTTCTAGGACCTGCTTATCTATCTGGAAAAATGAAATTTGACATACAAAACAGA
>NW_007779788.1:1070-3145 GCF_000696425.1 Galeopterus variegatus
TCCCTGCCTTCTAGGACCTGCTTATCTATCTGGAAAAATGAAATTTGACATACAAAACAGAAAAATATACAATAGCAAGCAATTGAGTATTAATTAAGGTGGGGCTCATCAGAAAGTACCTGCATTAAAGCTGTAAGAGAAGCACATCCCTTGGGGACTAAGACTGTGATACTACTAACCATAATATGTTCAATTTTATTACCTTTTATCACCAATAAAGCCATTACACATATTTTGTCTAATTTAATCCTCTCACTAACCAATTGAAGCAAGTGCTATCACCCTCATTACAGTTGAAAAACCTGAAGACCAGAGAGCTTAAGTCACTTGGTCAAAATCTTACAGCTAGTTAGAAATCCAGCCAGTTCTTCTGATGCCAAGGCCACTCTTCTGATGCTCCTTCTATAATACCCAGCTGAGAACAGGAAAGTAAATGGGGTGGATCCTGTGAAAGGAGAAAAAGACATGAGCTGATCCCTGACATTAGGGAAGCCTTCCTGGAGACAAGATTTGGGGGAGACCCTCCAGATGAATGGGGGTAAGACAGAGGAAAGAGATATGTTAGGCACAAGTTCACACTCTTCTCCCTGAGGTGTCCTGAGCTGTCTCTAGGTCCTGCCCTTGCCAAGCAAGAAGAAAATCAAGATCCAGTCTGTTCCAGAGCTGGATCCAGGTTTTATGGAGCCTAAAGTTTGTAATATTGAAGAAAAAGAACACAAATCACTAATACGAAATCCCCTGAGGCTCCCTGGGATAGGTCCCTACAAATCTTTACTATCACATAAACCCACTTCTGGTCAATCACTCTGATATTTATCAGCCCCCATAACCTATTCAGAACCATCTGCTGAGCTGCTGGCAAAGCTGTGTAAAGCTCCTGCCCTCCCCCAGAACCTGACTTATAGAAAGGACCCGCATTAGTTAGGATTAAGTTCAGCTGTCAGTGATGACAACAATAACAGCAACACCAAAACAGTGGCACAAATAAAAGAGAAGGTTATTTTTCCCAGTATAAATGTGGACAGTTTAGGGTTTACATGGAAACTTAATGATCAACAGGGATCTGAGCTCCTTCTATCTTGCTGCTCCACCATCCTTAACACACAGCTTCTACCTCATGGTCTAAGACAGCTGCTCAAGTCCAGCCATCATCTGTCTTCCAGCCAATGTACAAGAGGAGTTCCTGGAAGATGTACATATTTTCTCCTTAAGGACACTTTCTGGGAGTTGCACGCACCTCTTATGCTTGTATCCCACTGGTTAGAATTCAGCACATGGCTACAGCACGCTGCAAGGGAGACTGAGAAATATGGTCTTTATTCTGGATAGCCATGTAACCCAGCTAAACATTAAGGGTCCTATTACTAAGGAAGAAGGGGATGTGTATTTTTTTTAATTTATTTTTTATTATTTTTACATTCTAAGATGTTGTTGCAGAGCAGTTGGGGGGGGAGGGGGAGAGGGAAAAGGGGAGGGACATAGGATAAGAGGAGGAGGAAGGGGGGCCATGGTCAAAGCCTGAGGCACCCCCTCATTCCGGCAGGGGAGTTCAGGGGGTTTCTGAGAGCAGCTCAGTCATGGCTGGGATGGATGCAGACTTCAGGGGGATGTGGCTGAGGCCCTCAGCCCCCCATACACACCAGGAGCCCAGGGCACTTTGGGTAGCGTCTCAGTGGTTGTCACTGGGCTGAGTATGGATGACAGAGGGCGTGGCTGAGGCTCTTGGCCCCCCACCGCCCCAGCTCAGGGGCTGGGGCATTTCCAGCAGCAACCTGGTGGTCTTCACTGGGCTGGATGTGGACGTCGGTAGGGCATGGCTGAGGCCCTTGTCCCTCCCCTATCCCGGCTTGAGAGCCTCAGGGCTTCTGGTCCTTCTAGGTTATAGGTGTTCTTCAGTGGTGTTAGACCTTTACTGGTTAATATCAGACCTTTGTCTCTGACCTGTGAGTTTTTTGTTTTTCCTTTCACTTCTGTGTTGGATTATTAGCTACCCCCACCACTTAAACTCTGCACTGAACTAATTTGTTGTCCTTTGCTTACTTCCAAAATGGGGGAACTTCCTGTGGGAACCAGCA
>NW_007779789.1:0-1164 GCF_000696425.1 Galeopterus variegatus
CCATGATGAGTGCTGAGAGCCTCCCATATGTTTTCCTAGGGCAGTGCCCTGAACTGTTCAAGTTTTTGTGCCTTCTACTAGTTCCACTGAGTTGAAACTGCCGCCTGTGTAAGACACTTATACTCACTGTTTGTGGGTGCACTCTCAAGGAGCTGGCTTAGTGTTTGGGGAAGTTGATGTGCATGGAGCATTCAGAGTGCCTGTGGGCCAGTAGAGGGGATCCCACATTTCAGGCATCCCAAGTGGCTCACAGGCAGGCTTCCTGATGGAGTCTAAGGAGTGGTTAGTAAGTTCTACATGCTCTTCTCTGCTTCCAGCCTCTCTGAACTACTCAGCCATGAGAATCAACTCAGCATTCTGAGAGGGGTGAGAAAGAAACAGGCCCCTTGGGCTGCAAACCTCATGTCTGAGAGAACCAGTTGCTCACTCATTATGCTGTCACTTTTTCCCATGGTAGAAATCATGGGCTAAGGAGGTCTCTCTTGGCTCAGAGTAGTGCTGCCTTGAGAGTGAGGTGACCAAGGTAAAGTAAAACTGTCCTTCTTGATCTCTTCTATGTGTCTATTTTCAAATTTTATGACCCAATCATGTGCTGAAACTTCTCTGCTGGAATCCCAGACTCTTATAAGAATACTCTTGTCTGTGGATAGTTGTCTAAATTGGTGCTTCTGTGGGACAGTGACAGTAGAAAGCTCCTATTCTGCCATCTGTTGATGTCACTTTACATAGCATTTATAAAAAGTCATTGTGGTCTCTACCCTACAGAAATCCTATGCAATTGTTTATTCCATTCAAGACTCTGTAGAGGAAGCACTTCCCTTTAATATATAATTCCTTCGAAGGTATTTAAAGAGACTCCTCAGAGATTCCATTTATAAACTCAAAGAAGACCTACTGCACTATTTATTAGGTTCTTGAGATTCCTGCTAATTGAAATCACTGGTGAAAGGAATTATATTTCAAAGTCTCTAATACTTTCAAAGAGATGGAACATAACTCTTCGCTCCTTAAATGTAGCTTGCCTAACGTGTCTTCCTTCCAAAGAATATAGTATATGAAGGGGAAAAAAGAATAACTTAACAGTGGAGAAATTTGTCAAACACTACTTAACTCAGGCGGTCAAGGTTAACAATCAATAGTAGTACTGATAGCATGTACCCTTGA
>NW_007779790.1:0-323 GCF_000696425.1 Galeopterus variegatus
GGTGACACTGAGGGTTGCGAACCGTTGCCGGACACGGAAAAAGACAAAAAAAAAAAAAAGTGCTGGTGAGGAGGATGCGAATCTGCGTCACTCAGACACTGCTGGTGAGAAGGTAAAATGGCACAACTACTTTGGAAAGTAGTCTGGCAGTTTCTTAAAAAATAAACATGAAACTATTATATGACTCGGTAATGGCTCTCCTGGGCGTTTATTACAGAGAAATAAAAACCTGTACATGAATGTTCATAGCAGTTTTATTCATAATAGCTCCAAACTGGAAGCAACCAGATGTTCTCCTGCGGGTGATGGTTAAACAAACCGTA
>NW_007779790.1:2393-3145 GCF_000696425.1 Galeopterus variegatus
ACGACGTCTCTCTCCTCAAAGCCCACTCTAGCATAACAGAAGAGGCACCTGCTCTACCATGCCCCCGCCGTACTTCTGATTTTAGTAATTTCTGTTTTCTCTTTTTCTTGGTCAGTCTAGATAAAAGTTTGCAAATTTTGTTCATCTTTTTAAAGAATCAAAAAAAAAGGCTATTAAGTAGTCTGCAAAGCACATTGATGTAAATATTTTAATCAAACATTGACTTTAGATAATTCTTTTAGGGCGTAATAACCTTTATATATGTGTGTAACTTGTTAAATATGTAACTATCATTCATTTTCTTTGAAATCAAGCTCAAAACTCATTTCTTGTTATGACCTAAGTTTTTTTCCTAACTTTATTTCTTTTCTGCATCTCTTCTCTTTTGACAGTTTTGAATTTTGTAAATCAGATAGTTAAGAACATTTTGTTTTCAAGAGTTTATCATCGTACATTTCTATATTATTTTTTAAAAAATAAAAACAGAAAGCACACGAACAAAGAAAAGCCCCTCTGCTGTCCATCCCCAGGGAGCTCATAGGGCACACCGCGTTCCGGGGAGTCCTCTGATAGCAGCTCTGGGATCTGGGGTCTGACTTGCTCGGGTGGAAGAAATCTGCTTCTGAGCACTTTGCTGCTGGTTCTCTGCCCTGCGCCTCTCTGACACACACGTCCTCACCTGGGCCAGACACACCTGTTCTAGCCTGTTGTCCCACCAAGCGCTAAGCCAGAAGGTCATCTGCACACAGGAA
>NW_007779791.1:0-3145 GCF_000696425.1 Galeopterus variegatus
AGGAGAGACTACCTGCTACCAAATATTCACCACCCTATGTCAAACTTCTTTTAAGTTTAAGCCAAAAGGATCTTTGTACACTGTTAAATACAGATATCCCTGAAAGAGGTCACACATTAATCCCAAAATGTTATTTGTAACTCTGAATATATGGATTTATCACATTCTTCAAGGTGTTGACGAACCTAAGCCCTTCACTCTTTAATTCTTCGAATTATCTTCAGGAATTTCATTAAGTCCTAAGACTTCGACCACAATATTTATTGAAATCAGTATACATTTTTACAATTTGCTCTCATACTCTATGCCCAGCTAGACCAGAATATTCAGCTGACTCTCGGACATCTCCATCTGTCTCTTCCATGAATGCCTCATACTCAGCATCCCCAGAACCAACACGTTACATTCCCTGCAGGCCTGTTTCTTCTCATTTGATATAGGTTCGCTTAGCCACATGGTAACTCAAGTAGTAACCTCAGAGTAAGCTTTTGCTCTTCTCTTCCCCACAATCAGGGATTATATCCTGAGGATTCCAACTCTGTGATATCTCACACCTGTCTCCTTCTCATTCAGAAGCCGCCACTCTAACACAAGCCACATTTTCCCACATCAGGCTGCTGAAGGAGCTTCCTTTAGTGTTTCCAACACCACCCTCCACCACACTCCACTCTTCCTGAAGCTCAGTTTTGGTAATATCATTCTACAGTTCAAAAACCCTTAATGCTCCCCATTTCTTGTTAAATTAAAATCAAACTAACCCTAACCCTAACCCTAACCCAGTGTATATTATGACATGGCTTCATCTACCTTCAACTTTCACATTCTCTCTAGTAAATCTAGAACACTCACTGTTCTCTAGTGCCCTTTGCTTTTCAAACTATGTGCCTTTCCCAAATTGTTTCCTCCATTTGAAATACTTTCCACCCATGCCCCATTTCTACCTATCTTCAAGATCAAGTTCAGATTTTACTTTCTTAAGTAAGCCTTTCTGGCTCCCCCCATCAGGATGTGATCGTCCTACCATTGAACTCCCGTGGTATCTACTATGCCCTGAATTACTAAGTAGTACCGTTATTTCTATGCTTGTCTTATGCTACTCACTATATTGACAACTCCATAAGTCTAGGAACAGAGTCTTATTCATCTCTACTTCGCTGGCAGTGCCTAGCTCAATTCTTGCATATAAAATGCACATAATTATTGAAGCGTTTCTGAGCAAGTTTTGAAGGAAGATGAGAAAGAAAGCGGAGGAGTTCCTGACTTCTGAAAGGGTGGTTTTGCAAAGAAATACAGGGTATTGGAGAGCACCTTTATACACTTTGTGATTTTGTCTAAGACTGTAGCTTAGGACAAACATCTTGGCAATGATGGACATCTGTGTTGGAGGAAAGGAGGGGTGGTCCAGAGCACCAGCATTCACTTGATGAAATACTGTACTGGGGACCTCAGGCAGGCAGGGCAGCATGAAACCATTGGGTGCCTGGGATCTTGGAAATGTCTTTAGGTCCTGGAATGCTGCAGGGAAGATGAGAGCACTGGGCCAGAGAATTCTAGAAGAGGCCAGTGAGTTGATAATAAAATTGCCTGTTTCACTACTTTACATATATTAGACTAGAGTGGCTCTATTTTAGCCTTATTTGGGTTTCTGTAGATATGCGAAACCGTCAATTGCTTAATCAGTCATCATCTATTTGTTGAGTGCTTTTAATGTGCCAGGCACTCTGTCAGGTGCTGAAGATACAGAGGTAAACAAAAAAGACAAAAATTCCTGCCCTCATGGACCTTACTTTCCAGGAGGAAGCAAAAAGTTATGAATAGAATGCATACCTAAAATACAGAGCTTATTTGAAGGTGATCAATCCTCCAGATAAAAATATAAGCAGGATAGAAAGGTGGTTAGAATGTTAAGGAGAGTGGTCCGGGCTTGTTAAGAAGATGAAATTGGAACAAAAATGTGGAAGAGGTGAAGCACTGATCTGTGCAACCATCCTGGGAAGGAGCATTCCAGGCAAAGGGAATAGCCAGTGCAAATGTCCTGAGGTAAGCACGGGCCTGATACATTAAAGGAATGAAATGGAAGCCAGAGTGGCTGGAGTGATTGGAGGCAGAGTGAAGTCCGAGTACCAAAGGGATATTTCCAGACTTTGTAGGTCATTGCAAGGATTTGGCTTTTCCTTTGAAGAAGGAAGTGGGCAAAGTGCCTTTGAAGAGAAATCGGGAGCCTTAGGAAGAATCTTAGCAAAAATTGACGTCATTTGGCTATTGAGTTGAGATTAAACTGTAGAAAGGCCTAAAGACAGAGCAAGGAGACCAGTTAGGAAGCTATTGCAATATTCCAGGCAAGAGACAATGGCTTGGACCAGGATGGTGGCAGTAGAGAAGATGAGACGTGATCAGAGTCTAGAAAAATTTTAAAGGTAGAGCCTCAGGGATTTTCTGATGTATTGGATGCAGGAAGGAAAAACAGAGCCAAGGATGACTCCAAAGTTTTTTGCCTGAGCAACTAGAAAAATAGTGTGGTTTATTAATGGAGAATATTAAGGGTAGCATAGGTTGCGGAGCAGAGACAGTAGGGGTTGAGTTCTGGATCTGTAAAGCTCATGATACTTATTAGACATCGAAGTGGAGTCTGGACAACAGGAGAGTTTGGACTGGAGGTAGAAGTTTGGGAATATAGACAGAATTTAGAATATCAGAATATAAACAGTATAATATAGAATACTGAAGCCGAGAGACTGAATGAGATCCACAAGGGAGGGGCTATAGAGAAGAGACAAGGTCCCAGGACTGAGCTTGAAGCACTCCAACATTCAGAGGTCCTATAGAAAAGGTGGAACCAGCAAAGGACACTAAGAAGGAACAACCAGTGAGGTAGGAGGCAAACCAGGGGGGGCATGTTGTCTTGGAAGCCAAGATAAAAGGTGTTTGAAGGAGGAGGGAGTGAACAACTGGGTCAAATGCTGCTACAGGTCAAGTAAGATGAGACCCAAGAAATGACCTTTGGGTTCAGCATTGTGGAGGTCATTGATGGAGTGGACAAGAACAGTTTCACCGAAGAGATAGGATAAGATAGCCTAACTGGAGAAGGTCTGGGAATGAGAGAAGAGGAATGGGGAAGATTTAGTACAGATGCCTATATTTGCTG
>NW_007779792.1:0-679 GCF_000696425.1 Galeopterus variegatus
CTGGTGGGAAGCTGTGCCCAGCTGTGGAGAAACTATGAGGGTTCTTCAAAAAGTTCATGGAAAAATGGAATTAAAAGATAAAACTAATCTTTTCATGAACTTTTTTTTTCTTTTTTTTAAAGATGACCAGTAAGGGGATCTTAACCCTTGACTTGGTGTTGTCAGCACCACGCTCAGCCAGTGAGCAAACCGGCCATCCCTATATGGGATCCGAACTTGTGGCCTCGGTGTTATCAGCACCGCACTCTCCCAAGTGAGCCACAGGCCGGCCCCTTTTCATGAACTTTTTAAAGACACTTTACAGCAGAAGCTGGGGACTAGACAGAGGATGACATTTGCAGTATACTGTCCCTGGTACAGATTACACTTAAGTGAACTAACAATCAGTTAAGAACTATGGAGAACAAGATGGAAATCAGAACATGGACAAGGTACCAAGGTCCTGGACGTGGACGTGGAAGGACAGACACTGAGGGTAGCACTGGATGTCAGGACTGGCTCCACTCTACACAGCATGCCCCACACTGAAAACTACCCTCCAGTCAGGCACGTAGGCAAACACCACATGCCAGGAAGGAATGTGCCATTCAGCACAGAGAGCCAAGTGTGGCCCGCAATGTGACTCTTCAAACATCATTGCACTGGACTTCCCTGGGCATGGCTGAGCTTCTCCATCCAC
>NW_007779792.1:2189-3145 GCF_000696425.1 Galeopterus variegatus
TGATGTCTGGAAAATAATTCAGGAGCAGAATGAGAAACTTGACAAAGGAATAGAATCAATTAAAGAAAAGCCAAATAGAAATTCTAGAAACAAAGAATACACTATCTAAATTGAAAAGCTCTATAGAAAGCTCCAAAAGCAGACTTGATCAAACAGAAAAGAATCAGTGAGCTCAAAGATAAAGCACATGAAATTATCCAATCAGAGGACCAAAAAGAAAAAAATAATAAGAAAAAGTAAAACAGAAGTACAGTAAATATGGGACTCCCTCAAGTGAAATAGCCTCTGTATAATAGGTATACCTGAAGGAGAAGAAAAATGGAGAGATGTAGAAAGCACATTCAATAAAATAATGGCTGAAAGTTTACCAAGTATGGAGAAAAATGACAGCATCCAGGTTCAGGAAGCTCAGAGGTAGAAAGTCAAATTCAGTCCAAGGAGGAATGTCCCAAGGCACATCATAATCAAATTATCAAAGACAAAAGCAGAATACTGAAGGCAGCAAGGGAAAAGATACACATAACATTCAATGGAGTCCAAGTACATCTCTCAGTGTATTTCTCAGTAGAAACCCTACAAGCCAGAAGAGAATGGGATGATATATTCAGAATGCTGAAGGAAAAAGACTGTCAGCCAAGAATTCTGTATCCAGCAAAACTAACCTTTAAATATGGAGAAATAAAGTCTTTGCCAGACAAACAAAAGCTAAGGGAATTAATCAACACTAGACCTGCATTACAAGAAATGCTAATGGGAGTTCTTCAGTCTGAGAGAAGACAGCGCTGAGGAACAGCAAGAAAATACTTGAAGGTACATAACTTATTAGCAAAGTATTCTGACAATCTCAGAATACTCCAATGATGTAAGGGTGGTGAATAAACCCCTTACATCCTTAATATGAAGACTAAAGGACAAACCTAACAAGACACTAACATATACAACAACCATGTAAGAGA
>NW_007779793.1:0-334 GCF_000696425.1 Galeopterus variegatus
ACTTCTGAGTTTTTTCTTTCCTTTTCAAGGGGGTGGGCAGCCGGACCTGAGTCCGGTAACATTAGGACGCACCTTGCACATCTGGGTGAAGCAGGGATGGGTAAGGGTTTGGGGTTTGAAGTTACAGATTACCTCTCTATGGTCAGAGAAAGATCCTGGTGCTGGAGGGAGCCTGCTGGTCTAGTCTTCTATACCATGTTCTGCTGTGTGTGTCGGGAGAGCTCCCCTCTACACTATAGCCTGCTAGAAAGGCTGTCAGTTCTACTTTAAAAGCCAACTTAACATGGTAAAAGCTAGACAGACATTGTTACTGCCATTCCAAAGATGAAAAAAA
>NW_007779793.1:1321-3145 GCF_000696425.1 Galeopterus variegatus
CCAACTTAACATGGTAAAAGCTAGACAGACATTGTTACTGCCATTCCAAAGATGAAAAAAACTGAAGTTGTGGGTCTGGCCCAAGGTCACTCTGCAAGGTCTTGTTTGAGGCAGAAATGAACTCTATGTCTCAACTCCTGATCCAGCTCTCATTGCCCATTAAACCTTACAGCTAAGTTCTGGGTTCTGGTTACACCTTTCTGTTCTTAAACTTGGCCCTCCCATTGCTGGGTCAGGGCAGCTTCCTGTTCTGACCTCCTGTTTTTTTTAGACTTGAGGGAGTTACCACACTTCCTGGTCTTGACCTCTAAAGGAGGAGGGTAGGACCTAATGGCAACATTTGGATCCTAGTCAACTCAAGTGATCACTCTGTCAAGCAAAATGGATCTTTAATATGCGATTTGTAATAATGGAGGTGATTCAGACACGATCTCATGTCTCAGGGGAGGCAGAAAAGACTAGCTACCCGGACTTTGAGGTCAGAGTATTCTGGATTTAAATCCCAACTCTGCTGCTCCCTGGATGCGTGATCTTGGGCAAGTCCCTTAACCTCTCTTTAGCTCAATTTCTCAGTCTGTAAAACAGATCAAAAGAATTCCTTTGGATGAGATCATCTTTGGAAAGTCCCTGCTGCAAAGAGTATTTAGGAATTTTTTTCTCTTCTTTCTCTCTTTTTTTTTTTTTTTTACTGCCCTTCACCCTACATATGTGCTGAATACAGCAGCCATATTCTGAACATCATATTACAAAAATAAATGTTATGCTTAGGTAAGCTGACTTGAGAGCTAGCAAAAATTAGGTCTTTAGGTTAGCTATGCTACATGCCGAGTATACATTTCCTGCACATGGGCTCAATGAAAGAATGTTTGTGCTCCTTCGATGGAAGCACGACACACTATTTTGTGCCACTGGTACCCATAAGAAAGTACGGGGGTCGTCCCTCATTAACCTTTGGAAGGGTTGGTTCCAGGGCCCCTGTGAATATCAAAATCCACAGAGACTCCGTCCTTGATATAAACTGTCCTGATATACACTGGTGCAGTATTTGCATATAACCTATGCACATGCTCCCATACTTTAAATCATCTTTAGATTACTTACAATACCTAATACTGTGTCTATCCATCACTTCATTTACGTGGGTTCAATGTAGTACTCAGTATGGCAAATTCAAGTTTTGTTTTTTGGAACTTTGTGGAATTTTTTCCCCCCAATTACTTTTGATCTGTGATCGGTTGAATCTGCAGATGCAGTAGTTGTTGATATAGAGGGCAGACTGTACGGGGGCAAATGGATTCCCATAAGCTGTGCATTGCTAGTGCATTGGGCCCTCATCCTTCTTATACTACCAGGACATGGGATCTAAAAGGGAGAAAAACTCTTCATATGAAAACATGTGATTGTACACTATACCTTGCAATTCTAATTACTGAAGATTTAAATTGCGGCCCAGCCTTTTGTATAGGAATTTTATGATGATTAAGAAATTTAAAAATGTAGCCTGCAGGATAGATGCTAACCTGTAAATGTAACACGTTGAAATGAAGACTTCAATACTTAAAATTTGAGATCATCATATTCTGCTATAATTCTCTCTCTTTTTTTTCTTCCCAAATCAAAAAGCAGATCTCTCTTACCCACTTTATGGTCCACCATATAAGTTTAATTAAAATCCCTTTATCTGTCATGGGCAAGGGGGGCAGATACAAAGCTGTATTGCATAACCTTGCCCTTGAAGAGCTTATTTTCTGATCAATCCTTAGATGAGTAATAGTACAAATAAGGCTGGCAGGGGCAGCTAAAGGAAAGTAGGCTGTTCTCTCC
>NW_007779794.1:0-1682 GCF_000696425.1 Galeopterus variegatus
TATATATATATATGCATGCACATGTGTATATGTATGCATGTCTGTATATGTAGTGCGTGCATGCGTGCACCTATATCCATGTGCATGTGTATGTGTGTGGGCATGAGTACATGTGTGTGTATATATATATATATTTATATATATATATATATATGCATGCACATGTGTGTATGTATGCATGTCTGTATACGTAGTGCGTGCATGCGTGCACCTATATCCATGTGCATGTGTTTGTGTGTGGGCACAGGTGTATGTATGTTTGCTCACATGGGTGTACTATGTGCATATCTACACACATGTATGCATGCAGTGTGCACACTTTTTGTGTGTTGTGCCTGTGTGTGGACATATGTGTGTGGACATGTGTGCATGTGTGTGTGGTGTGCATACGTGCTCACGTACATATGCAGGTGTGTGTGTATGTGCAAGTGTGTGTGTGTGATTGACTCTTGGTCCTCCCCTACCCTGATTTCTAAGGGTCTGTCTTCGGGAGCCAAGAAAGCCGGGACAGCGGATGTTGGGGCTGCCATGGAAGACTGCAGGACTTGGCCGAGCGGCCGCCCACAGCCAAGAACGACCATGCACAGAAGGGCTGCTGAGTGCTCAGTCCCACTGTGTACTAAGCCGAGATCAGGAAATGGATAGAGTCAGAAGGTGATGGATGAGTGCTCAGGAGAAGCATGAAGAGGGGTGGCCCCCGAGGCAGCTGCTATTTTATTACAGGTGGTCAGGGAAGACCTTGGTGTTCAAGTGAACTTTGAGCAGAGATGGGAAGGCAGTGAGGGTGCAAGGCAGGTAGAGGAGGAAGAGGATTGTCCCTAGCAATCCCGAGGGGGGGTTCTAATTTGAAGCATTCAAGCAGCAGCCAGGAGTGGAGTGAGTGAGGGGGAAACTGGAGGAATCAAAGTCAGAGAGTGGGGAGCAGGCCACGTCACTCCGCAGCCCCCCTCGGCCCTTGGCACCTCTGGCTTTGGCCTGTGAGACCCTTCATCCTCTGCCCCCAGCTGCCACTGCCCCTCTCACCTGGACACCTGCAACAGCCCCCATTTCATCGTTTAGTCTCCCCAGCCCAACAGAGGCTCTTCCAAAGCCCAGATCTGGCAACATCCCTCCAAGGTGGTCACAGCCCCCCAGCCCATGGGCAGGCCAGCTCCTCGGCCTGGAGAACAAGCCCTGAGCCTAAGTCCTTATGCAGCCTTACTTTTCCTTTTCCAAGCCTCAGCCACCCCATTCCCTCTGCTTCTGCCCCTCCCATTGAATTATCTGAATAATTCTGTGAAACATCTGAAATTATCTGAAGCATCTGAATCCTACTCAACTGTCTAGGCCCACCTCACCCCTCACCTCCTCCAAGAAGCCTTCCCTGCCCTCTGAGCACCCTGCCTCTCAGCCCAGCAGGGTTGGTTCTGTCCCACAGCCAGCCTGTGGGGCTCCCTGAGGGCAGGGCCAGCCCCAGCACCCCGTCCTTCCCATTTTGGCTACTCAACCATCTTGGATGGTTTGGAGACACAGGACTGGCCAGGATGGGCTCTTCTGATCCTTTTCGGCAGAAGAGGGAGGAGACAGGGGAACTGGGTTTGCATCCACCATTCCTGAAGTCCTGGATGTCAAAACATTTAGATTTTGTCTTACAGTGTTAAGAAGACAGGCTCTGGAGTGAAACGGCCTGGGTTCAAGTTCTG
>NW_007779794.1:2465-3144 GCF_000696425.1 Galeopterus variegatus
TTTTGTCTTACAGTGTTAAGAAGACAGGCTCTGGAGTGAAACGGCCTGGGTTCAAGTTCTGACTTCACCACTGAGCAGCTAAGTGACCTTGGGCAAGTTACCTAGTCTCTCTGTGCTGTGTTTCCCCATCTGCAAAATGGGAATAACAATAGGGTTATTGTGAGGGTAGGTAAAACAAGTTAACCCATATGTGAAAACCACTGAGCTCAGCAGCACCTGGCACAGCGTCAGGGCTGACATAGTCATTAGCTACAATCATTATTACCACGTTCAAATCTAGCTGCGTCTCTGTCTCATAGACAAGTCAGTTAACATCTGGGCCACCAAAGCACCAGCCACTGTCACCCTGGCATCTCGAGTGTGCTCGAGCACACACACTCGCACAATCTCTGTGTTCATTTGTTCATTGTCTTCCCTCCCCATCGCAGACCTGGATGGAAGCTCCATGAAGACAGAACATTTGTGCTGTTCACCAGCAAAGCACTAGCTCCTAGCCATGTGCCTGGCAAACAGTAGGTACTCAATAATTATTTGCCATATAAATGAACAAATGTAGGCTTTCTTCCTTTGTGAAACAGGACGATGAGCCCTGTCTCATGGGGCCGCTCTCAGGAAAGGAGATGACAGGCACGGAAGGCACCCAGTTTCCCTGGAGTGGGAGGAATGTCTGGAGCTGTTA
>NW_007779795.1:0-3144 GCF_000696425.1 Galeopterus variegatus
AAGCCAGGACCAGCTCCCAGGGGCTGCAGGTGTCTCTGCTCCCTTGGCATCCCCTGGTGCCATGTATGAGAAGGGAGAGGGCTGGCTGGGTGAATGAGACAAATGTACAGGGTAGTCCTAATGGGCTTCTGAGCCTCCCTCAGCCAGGGGGCTGGCTCCCTCCTCTGGGCTTCCATCTCCATATGCACATATATATCACATGCCAACCATTCTCCCACACCCAACTAGAAGCTTCCATCTCCATGTGCGTGCATCCATCACATGCCAACTATTCTCCCACACCTGACTAGAAGCTCCTGGAGGGCAAGACCCACTGCTCATATCCATCCATCTTTCTATCCCCAGCCTCAAGTATAGTGCCCAACTCACCACAGCTCAATAGATATTTCTCAAACAAATGTAAATATTTGGCTTAAAGACGTATTTTAGAATGACAGAATTTTGTAATAGAAGAAAACCTCAGAGGTCACATAGTCTCCAATCATTACAGGGAAGGGCTGGAGAAGTTATGATAGTTTCTCTAACATGGCATATAATAATTATAGTCCTGCATCGCTTAACGATGAGGATACAATCTGAGAAATGCATCGTTAGGCAATTTTTCCAGTGTGATCGAAGAGTGTTCTTACACAAACCTAGATGGTGGAGACTACTGTACACCTAGCCTGTTGTTCTGACCACCGTTGTATATACGGTCCGTCATTGACTGAAAGGTCCTTATGTGGAGCATGATTGTATATGTTAGCATAGGTCTTCTTTGTAAGTCCCTTGGGGGCAGAATTTGGGGACAGTTCATCCTTAGTGCCCTCGGTCCACCTTCCTCAGGGCCTCACAGCAGGTGGATGTCCACTTGGTGCATAAATGGATGAATGGCTGACCCATGGCCCCGGAGCTAGTAGGCAGAGTCTGAGCTGGTCTCCCCATCTCCCTCCACTCAGGCTGATGCTATTTCCATCACAACCCACTTGATGAGAGGCCGGGATGGCGGAGTGGCCATGTGGCCACTGAGAAAGGCTGAAATGATGGGTGCACCTGGCTGGGCTGGGGCTGAGGCTAGGTGATAGGTGTGGGGGCTAGAGAACACAGTGCTTCCTGGGGCCTGGAAGCCAGAGCAGAGCCCAGCCCCGGTTTCATCTTGTCTCCCTATCTGCGCCCGCTTGGTGTGCCCGGAAGGCAAGTCCTCTGCTTGCTCTGCCAGTGCTGCATGAGAAGATGCTCAGCTTGGGCCATGATGTGATGATGACCCTGCAGGTGCCCAGGAGGGTGAAGTCCCAGCCAGGGGTAGGACAACTCATGCGGCTCACCTGCTGGAGAGGAGCAGGCTGCCTGTCTGATGGCAGTGAGTCACCACCAAGATCACAGATTACCCTCCACTTACTCAGCAAACGGGGAAAAACCAAAGGATGGCCCGCAAAGAGGAAGTGCTCAAGGTACCAGCAGAGATGACCATGTAGAGTGTGGGTCCTGGCCAGTGTGGGAGCCAGCCCCAGGTCACATCACGCTAGGATGTGCCTCAAGGTCTCTGCTCAGCATTGCCAGGCATCAGCCTCCACAGGAAAGCACCAGCCCCATCCCAAGGACTGAGAGAACACTTAGAAATCAACTCTTTGGGGCACAAAATAACGTTCTCCTACCCCAGAGAGTCTCTCTAGGGCTCTGGTTGTAAATTTGGTTTCTCCCATTAAATCTCAGCACCTAGAGGCCGCAGCTCACGTCTCGCATGGCTGCTCGGGCCTCTGCCTGCTGGCTTTTGAGCACAGTTTTTGGTCACCCCAGCACTTTGGGTTTCACCTTCCTCGCTGGGTGTTCACTGACAGCCCTTGAAGATCTAGGGGAGAAGCAGCAAGATGGCCATGGCCCCATCCTCTTTTCCACCAAATTCCCCCCAGCCTCACCGCCTTGCAGCTGAAATAATACTCTAGATGCCTGGCTTTCTGGGCCACGGACAGAAAAGCACAATTCCAGAAGTAACTACTCAACAGGACAGGATGCTCCAGCTCTACTCTCCCTGCTCGGGTACATTCTGGAGACAATGGTCTTTAGTGAAAAGAGTAATTTCCACAATAGGAACTTCAGGTGGACTCTGCTGGGTTGGGGGATGTGTGCAGAAATTCCATGCAGGCAGGCAGGGGGACGAACTTTTGGCAGGTGGAGGGCTTTATGGGTCCTCTCAAATCATGACAGGTGCACTACAGAAGTTGGGGAGGAAGTACAGGAGGAGGAGACTCCCTGCTCTGCGGGTCCACAGGGCTTACTCTGCACCAGCCCAGGGCCCCCACACATGCTATGGCCCCAGGTGCCAGCTAGGATGGGCAGACATACAATGTGGAGAAATGACATCCACACATGGTGTAAAGCAGGCTTATTCAAACAGTGTGGGCTGTAATCCATTAGTGGGTTGTGAAATCCACTAAGTGGGTACCGACCAATGTTATAATAAAGTGAAATAAAATCAATCAAGGCACATCACATGTAGCAAGGGGAAACACTGTTTCATAAAACTTTTGTTTCACTTACATACACTGGATTAGGATGTAAAATAACTATCTTGCTGCGGACTGTGGTTAAAAAAAGAAGTCTGGAAGCCATGAGTATAAGGGGAAGGAGGAACTACTACATGCAAGACATCATGCTATTTGTTTTCACTTACATATATGACTTTACATTTACTCCTCCTAACAGGCCTATGACCAGGTAAGGGTCTCTATTTTTGCCAATGAGAAATCTTTGATTCAGAGATGCAAAGTAACTTTTCTAAGATCACACAGCTAATAGGTGGCAATGTTATTTATGAATCCAGAGCTTCTTCACTCCACATTCCTTCCATGTTGCCATGATTTCCAGTGGGAAGAGCGCTGGCCACTGAATCTGGAAACGTGGGCTCCATCCCTGGCTCTGCCATATGACACTGAGTCACTCCTCTGTTTCCTCATCTACATGATAAAGGGGGTAATATAGATGATTTCTAAATTTTTTTTTTTTTTTTGTCTTTTTTCGTGTCTGGCAACGGATCACAACCCTCAGTGTCGCGCCCGTACCGGACCGGGACCTGCAACGGGATCGCAACCCTCGGTGTCGCGCCCGCACCTCGCTCAGCCAGTGAGCGGGAACCCGTTTGTATGTGGGATCCGAACCCTCGGCGGG
>NW_007779796.1:0-519 GCF_000696425.1 Galeopterus variegatus
ACAAAAAAAGACCCAATTATACTATACTTGATAGTATAGGACTACTTGATATAGGGCTCAAAGAGAGAAATACTTCAAAGATGACTGAATTTAGGGAGTGAGTGACTGGGTGATTGTTTTCTCAAGCCAGAGAGAAAAGAATGTTCAAAGGAATGTTTTGAGAAAAACGTGAATAAGTTTTGGTTTTGAGCTTATTAAATTTGAAGAAATGACAAGCCATATTAGAGGAAATGTCAGGTTGGCAGATATAGATGACATAACTACAGGGAAAAAGAGACCGGTCTGATAAAAATTCCACCATTAACACTTTATCACCTACACAACAGAGATCGACAGAGAACAATGATAACCAATATAATGGCTATGACATAAAAATCATGCAAATAATGTTAAGTAAAAGTGCTCCCATAAGCATGGTCTCTCAATTGCAATCTGAATCCTCTCTTTTTCATACATTTTTTTAAGAATCCTTTTAATTGATTGTTAACATTGTTTCTAGGAAGAACATTTCCTTGCATA
>NW_007779796.1:2524-3144 GCF_000696425.1 Galeopterus variegatus
AAAGTCCAAAGAAAAACTGAGCAGCTGCCAGTGTAGTAAACATGCTCTATTTTTACATGTGAGCTCTGTGCCCCAGCTCTGCCTCACAAACTGAAGAACACCTAATAGCAATTAACTAAAAAGATACATGGGTGCACATGTGCACTAACTCCACCCACACACACCTTGTTTACTAGAAATGTGCTACTCGATCCCCCAACCAGACCTAAGCTGAGGGAGCCTGGCTAAATTATCCTATTTTCCTCACAATCCACCCCTTCAGAGTCCCTCACTGCACAATCTACATATTCAAAATCTTCCACGATGTTCCATTAGTGAGGATAAATGACCCTTTTATTTATACAACCAATTGTCTGTTTGATATGCCTTAAGGCTTGTCGTGTAGTTCTGTTCTTTGGTCGCACATGTTTGGTTAGTAGTCATCACTGGTGTGATTTTACATGGGAATCTTGTAGTCATACTGATGTGAAGTTCAGTGCATACTCAGTAGATGATCACACCAACGTATGCATGTACCCAGTCGACTCTGGTGCAGTGACTGCAGACAGAACACTATGGACGAAAAGACAGAAGGGTTATTGGTACCAGTAGGGGAAGTTCTCGCCCCTCTGGTAAGATAC
>NW_007779797.1:0-3144 GCF_000696425.1 Galeopterus variegatus
CAGCAGGCCTTGGGAAGCCACTGCTGTTTGTGAGTGTCCAAGGCAGAGCTTTGGGAGAGAGCCTGCTCCTGTTCACGGAGCAATGAGCACAGCAGGATGGCATGTGCTCATCTCCATGGTCAGCTCGGCCTGAAGACAAGGGCTCCCCACTGGGTTCTTCCATGGGTGAGATTGCCAAGGGGCTGGGTTCCTCAGGCCACAAGAGAGGGGGAGAAAAACCGAGGACCTAGTCTAGGCTCCATAACTAACCTTTCTTTCCTTCCTTCCCTCCTTCTTTCCTTCCTTCCTTCTCTCCTTCTTTCCTTCCTTCCTTCCTTCCTTCCTTCCTTCCTTCCTTCCTTCCTTCCTTCCTTCCATCTATTTGGGGACTATTTAATCTATTCGGGGACTATTTATTGAGCACCTACTATGTGTCAGATTCCCCACACTATACTTGGAAGATACAGAAATAAGCAAAACAGACTCAAGCTACTTCCTTCTCATGAAGTCTACAGTAAGTGGGTGAGACAGACACCAAAAAGGCAGTACTAGATGAAGACTGGAGAACAACCAAAGGGTCCACTGAGAGACTGATTAAATGCAATTTGGCTCATCCTGGAATGAGATACCATGTGGCCTTTAAAAAAAACACATCTGTGCATGGTGATCTGTATGGTCACATCCCATTCTGTATGGTGACATAGAACAACCTCTAAGTGGGAAAAAGCCCAGGTGCAGACTACAGTATGTGTCCATTTGTAAAGGATAGGGACCTTGGATAGACGTTCATATACTTGTATTTGCAGAGAAGGCCCTGGAAGAGTTTGCAAGAAATTGGGAACAGTGGATGCTTTGGGCAGAAAGCTGGGGCTTTTGCTGTGGTCCAAGGAGGTGGGAGAGATTTTTGTGCTGGTTATAGATGTTCATATACTTGTATTTGCAGAGAAGGCCCTGGAAGAGTTTGCAAGAAATTGGGAACAGTGGATGCCTTGGGCAGAAAGCTGGGGCTTTTGCTGTGGTCCAAGGAGGTGGGAGAGATTTTTGTGCTGGTTGAATGTTTTATTTTTTGAACATATAATATTTTTATTCCCAATAATATGGCAAGAAAATTTAAGAGATGTTGGTCAAAGGATATAAAATTTCAGTTAGACAGGAGAAGTAAGTTCAAGAGGTCTATTGTACAACCCAGTGACCATAGTTAATAACAATGTTTTGTATACTTAAAAATCACTAAGAGAACAGATTAAGTGTTCTCACTACAAAAAAAAAATAACTATGTGAGGTAATCGTATGTTAATTGCTTGATTTAGCCCTTCCACCATTTTTCAAAACATTGTGTTGTACATTATAAGCATATATAATTTTTATTTGTCAATTAAAAAGATAATTAAGAAAAAGGAAAAAAGTAGACAGATGTTAGATAGTGGGGGAGAGAGAGACTGAGAATAAAGTGTAAAGTATGGGGAGAAAAGAAAGTTTTTACGAGCAGTTGGGAGAGGACTTGGAAAGGGAAATCCAGGCTGCCTTGGGCGATCAGAGAAAGCTTCCCTGAAGATGGGCCATTTATAGGAGGTGCCTGGTGACGTGTGCCGAGGAAGGAGCACAGACTCCTCCAGGCATGAGAAGAGCAGTGGGTCCTTGGGCCCGTCCCTCCCCTCTCTGGACCTCAAGTGCTGCAACCGCTAAGTGGAAAGAGGACAACTCCCCGCACAAGGTGCAGGAAACTCTAGGATGCACCGAGGCCGCATCCAAATTCAGGCTGCCTTAACCTCTCCACAAGGTAACTCCCTCCCCGGGGCTCCCTTCCCTGTCTCCTCCTGCTTCCCCTTTTCTATTGCAGTAGACAGCACTGATCAACACAGTGACAATCAAGAAAAAGTACAGGAAGAAAATGATATATGTCAAAGCTCATGGACATTAAACCCCTGAGATGTGCTTTGTAGTTCTCTCGGGGAGGGTGAGGCCCTGCACCTTTCTCCTTGTCACCACCAAGCGAGTTATGGAGGCCAAGAAGGCCAGTTTATCTGAGTAGATGGATGCCAGCTGCTCTGCTGTGATGTTGCATTATAATAATAATAGCAGATATTTCATGAATGCTACGTCTGTGCCAAGTAGCCTCACGGCTGTAGAACCCTATTCTTGAGATGAAGGTCTTAGGGTTCAGAGAAGTTTAGTTACTTGCTCGAGGTTGCACAGCTACTAAGTGCTGGAGTGGGAATCTGAACCCAGGTTATGTTGACCCCAGAGTTTGTTCTGTTAACCACAGACCTACGTCGCTGCCCATCACCCAGGGGGCTCCACCTCCCCAGGCATCCAGGTCAGGGAAGGCTGCCTGGAAGAGGTGTCATTTTGGCGGTGCCTGGGAGAACCAGTAGGCTTTAAATTCCTCCCCCTCTCCAAGAGAAATTAGCCATCCTCTACAAGGAGATTTCCTCAAGAATAAAGGACCCTGGAGACATTAAAAGGAAACTCATAAAAAATTCATCTCTGAGTAGTAATTGCATCATAAAAAGTATTGAGTTGGAGTGCAAATGCAAATTGGGCCATATGAATTAATGATGTAAACAGTTGAAATGAGGGCGCACATTCAAATACACACCAACGGGAATGTCCGCATCACCCTCTTCAGCATGCTAGCCAAAGGCGGGCTGTTGGTACTGTGCCCAGATGTTCACGAGACATTTTCAGACCACCAATGGCCTCTCTCTCAGGCCCCCAAATCCTGCTTGGTGTTACTTCTACAGCACCTCCTGGAGACATGGCTGTGCTCACTGTTTCTGTCAATCAGCATTCTCAGAGCACCTGTGTGCTGGGGACTGTTTTGGGATGAGGTGGTGCCTCCACCTCCCTCCCTGCCTTCTCCCTGCTCACCCCACGTGAACTTGCTGATTCCAAGAATACAAAGATGAATGTTCATGAACCTGTGTGTCCATATTTTTATTGCTGTCTCTCTGGGTGTATTGGCTGGGACATTTGACAAGCACGTATTGAGGACCTACAAGGTACTGGGTGGGGCCAGACCCCAATTCTCTGAGCTGGTCTTAGGAAGTCAGGAAAGACATCCCACCTGGAAAGGGGTCAGCAGGGGGCTTACTGCCAGAGGGAACCTCTAAGTGAAGACTGGAGAGACAGGGAGCAGGCCAGGCACAGTTACTGGTGGGGAGC
>NW_007779798.1:0-917 GCF_000696425.1 Galeopterus variegatus
CTGTATGTGGGATCCGAACCCTCGGGTGGGAGCGCCGCCGCGCTTCCCAAGCGGCGCACCAGGCCGGCCCGAGAAGCTAATTTTTAACTGAATCTCCACCTTCAGATCTCAGCCCATATGTTGCAAGTTGCTTCCTTGGAAAAGCTTTCCTCAGCACTGTTCTATGCTCTCATATGTTCTCCTCTCACATATATCTTTTATAGAAAGTTTCCAGTTATGTAATTGTGTTTATATTCGTGACTATTTGATTAACGGCTGTCTTAGTCCCTTGGGCTGCTGTAACAAATACCTTAGACTGGGTATTTTATAAACAACAGAAATTTATTGCTCATGGTTCTAGAGGCTGGGAAGTCCAAGATCAAGGTGACAGCAGATTTGGTGTCTGATAAGGGCCTATTTCTCATAGATGGGACCTTCTTGCTACATCTTCACATGGTAATAGGGCAAGGGAGCTCGCTCAAGCCTCTTTTATAAGGGCCCTAATCCCATGAGGGCTCTACCCTCATGACCTAATCATTTCCCAAAGGCCCACCTCCTAATACTATTGCACTGGGTACTAGTTTCCAAAATATGAGGTTCTTTGGGGGAGTGGGGGGTAGACACTAACATTTAGACCATGGCAATGCCCATCGTTCCTATCCAACGAGGACAGGGGCTATTATATTTGCAGTGCTTAGCACATTGTCTGACACACATAGATGTTCAATAAATACACATTGCAAGAACAAATTAAAAAATGGAATAATAGTGGGGCTGAGATCAGATACAAGAAGAGGGAAGACTTTGGGGGAAGAATCACAATTCAATTTTGCACATGTTAGAGGGACCAGCAGACTGTTTAGCCGGAGAGGTCCACTCTTGGTTGGGAATTTGGATTGGGAGCTCAAGACAGAGATCAGGCTTACTATTTAGACTTA
>NW_007779798.1:2274-3144 GCF_000696425.1 Galeopterus variegatus
CGGTGCCTCCAGTCCAGGGCAGCTGAATGTGAGTAGCGCATGCAGCCCCAGAGCAGATCTCTGCCCTCTCCACCCTATGGGTTTAAGTACAGCTGGAAAAGCACAGAAGAGATTTAGACTCTGCTGAAAACCAGGTTTCTATATGAGTTTTCATTCGTAGTTCCAGTTTTAGCAAATTTTAGTCTTTGTGACTTCTAGGTATGGCCCACTGTAGGTGTTGTACAATTTTTCAGGTGACGTTAACAAGGTACCATAGTTCTTATTCTAAAAATCTAAGGAAAAGTCAGATTCTAAGAATCTAAGGAAAGTTATATCCCAGGAAAATGCTTTTACACACAAAATTCTGCATGCATTTCAGAGATTTCTCCAATTTTCTGAAGTCTGTCCATGGCTGTGTTCTCCTCCAGTTTAGGGGACCCTCATTCTACTCATGGATTTCTGCCATGGCCTCCAAACAGATCTCCCTACTTTGCTCTCTGATTTTCCATTCCTCTGCTTAAAAACCCTAATGACTTCCTATTGTCCTCCAGTCAGTCCAGACTCCCTTGCATGGCTTACAAGGCCCTTCATGATCTGGCACCCACCTCACATTCCCCCTTTGTACATCTATGAGGCTAGCAAATCTCCTTTTACAAATATTTCAAAATTCTGCTTCCCTCTAGCTTCCACTCTTCAGTGCAGGTATTACAGGACAAATGTGGCCCATCTTCCACATGACAGGCCATTACACATCTGAAGACTGGGCCTGCAGACTACACTCCTAGCTCCTCCAGGGTCCTTACGTGGCAGGGGTCAGCCCCCACACCATCTGCAGCCCCTTCTCACTGTGGTCCAGTTTGCCTCTGCAGAAACAAACCTGCTTTGGCATCT
>NW_007779799.1:0-782 GCF_000696425.1 Galeopterus variegatus
AAAAAAAAATTAAGGCTCAAATTTGGTAATCTGGAGAGCTGGTAACCCTTATGGCTTCAATAGCAGGAAATCATGAGCAAATTTGAAAGCATAAGTAGAGAGGGAGATAATATATGTTTCCAAGAGCAAAAAGATAAAAAATAAAGCATGGAAATTCAGGAGGATGAAGGACAAAAATCTCAAGTACAGGGTAAGGGGAGGGATGTGCTTTTCTTGAGAGGGGAGTGAGAATAACTAAAGATTGAAGATCAGAGAGATTTTATGATGGCTGGGGTGGAAGTGGAGCAAACTCAAACCTGACATTCTCAGTCTTCTGAGAAGAATAGGATGCCTGCAATCTGCTGCGTGTGAGGGAGGGAGCAGAGATGGAAGGATGGACTGAGGGGAAATAGTTTGGGGAGGTCAGCCTTGGTGAGGGAATGATGGAGGACAGAACTTGGACTGTGAAGACAGGACATGCCCTAAAATCCCAGGGAGTTCCCTGACCGTGGACTTTACCTCCATCCTCAACTGAAAGTAGATTCGAACTTTTCATTCCACTTCCTCTAATACCATACATAAAGTTTACGCCCAAGGACTCAAAGCATTCTGTAATTCTGCCATGTGACTTGCTGTATAAATATGACCTGGCAGAAAACCTCTAGGACAAGGTTTAAGGTGCACACTGTCTGGTACTCATGTCAGGAAAGACATATGGCTCATCAATATAAACTCTAGTGTGCTCTCTCAAGGTCCATCCATGTTGTTGCAAATGGCAGTATTTCATTCGTTTTTATAGCTGA
>NW_007779799.1:2596-3144 GCF_000696425.1 Galeopterus variegatus
CCTCTTTCTTTCTAACTGTAATGTGCATAAAATCCTTAGTACATACAGTACTTGACACATAGTTTGCACTTAATTTTTATCATTATTACTTCATCATTAAATACAATTAATATTAGAATATCATTTAGTTCTTGAAACAATTGCTATATATCGCATCCCTTCAAATACGCAGTATGTTAGAATGTTGGGCAATTTTGCCTCTTAGATATTTCTGATTACCCAAGAATCACCTCGGTGGAGGGAAAGCACTTAGGCAAGAGTCTCCCTGGAGAGGATTTGGGATTATGCACTTTCAAGTTTCTTTTCAGTGTTGCCACATTGCATAAGGTGGCATTTTGATCATATACCATTAGGCATGCCCAAACTTTCCACACGAAGTTCTTGCTTGTTCCATGACAACAAAATTCAGTTATTTTGATGGATTTAAGTCGGTCCAAACAAGAGAAGAAAATAAAATATTTCTCTAAAACATCACACTGGCAAAAAGAAATAAAAAGGTTTTGAAATCCATGGATAACTATTTCATGGATATCAAACTCTACAAGTTC
>NW_007779800.1:0-340 GCF_000696425.1 Galeopterus variegatus
CCGCTGCTGTAGGCCTTTTCTGTGTCATTGCTTACTCTGGTCATACTACTTGCCTGCTCACAGTTTTTCATTGTATGTAATAAACCAAAGAGTAATTCTTACAGTGCAAATAGACCCCCATCATGTAGCATAAAATCATATTTAACAGCATCAATCATTTAACAACAATTGAAATAACTGTGTTTCTCCTCCACAGCATGCAGTTGCCATCATGTGCAGTGGAGATGGTGGTTTAAATCTTATTAAAATATGTATGTTTTCATGGGCATCTTTTATAGGTCAGACTCATGAAATTACATGTTATTCATACATTAAATAAATCAGAATATGTAGCATTGGT
>NW_007779800.1:2264-3144 GCF_000696425.1 Galeopterus variegatus
CTTCTTACTGAGGGTAGGGGAAAGAGGGGAGGGTTTGAGGTGGACTGGTAGGCTGTGCCACCGCAAAGGTCTCAGGCACATGAAGCCTGTTGGGAAGCTAACATCATTCACAGAATCTTGCCAGAGTGATACCGTCTTTGTCCCTCTGATGATGCAAATGTCATTTCAGCTGCTCTAGCAGCTGTAAGCTGTAGCTGAACTACGACTGCAACATGGGGCTTCTAAATAAGCAGCTGAATAGAAATGGAAAGAAACCTTTGTAGCTAAAGATGAGTCAGTAAGGAATGAGCCAATAAGGAAATACATGTGTCATAATCCATAAGCTCCAAAGCTAAATAAACGCCCACAAGGAGGGAGTGACCCACAAGACAGATTAGTCCTGCTTGAGGACGGACATATGCATTGAACTTTTAGCAAGTTTTATAGAGGGCCGCTAAGAACGCCAAGGCCTGGACCACAACTACACGTCATCGCATTTCCAAATGTTCCTTTCAAGGTTTCACTGGGCCAGCACTCACTCAGGAATAAAACTTACTGGCTTACAAGACCAGAGGCCTGTGGTTCTCTTTTGGAAAGTGGTCATTTTATTCTAGTGAAATGCAGCTGGGGAAGTTACTGGGAGCAAAATCAGCTGGGAATTGATGACCCCACGATTCCTGTCTTAGGAAGTCAACACAAAATCGGAAGCTGCTATAGCTGGAACGATGAAACATGTGTCACGAACGGTCGAAGACCCGCGTGACTGAGGCCGCGAACGCTGCTTTCACTTCCTGGTCCCTCCTGCCTTGAAATACGACGGAGCTCATGATAAAATGTGAAGTTAAAAGAGAAAAGAAAGGAAAGAAGAGAAGAGAAGAGGACAAGAATAAATGTGGACTCC
>NW_007779801.1:0-392 GCF_000696425.1 Galeopterus variegatus
CCTCCCCCCCCCTGCCCTGTCTCCTCTGACCCTTCAGCTTCTCCCTGTTACTGTTAGGAACAAGGGCTCTGCCCTGTGAAATGCGCATCACTGTCTAAGTTTTGTTTTGTTTTGTTTTTGACCTTAGAAATGGTTTTAGTTTGCGCACAAATAATGGACAGACGTTCGGCCCATAAATTCCATTTTCCAAAAACGATGACGAGCTTTTTAAAAGGAAACCACAGAATGAATTGTAAAAGACATTGGGATCATTGCTAGGCTGTTCACATAAAGCTTGTTCCACCAGCAATCACAGTTAGAAGTTAGCATGCTCCAAAGTGTGCATTACGTAGTGCCGTTTCGTGCAAAGCTGCGTCAGCTCTCACCCGCAGCACGCACAGGAGTCATCAGAA
>NW_007779801.1:2631-3144 GCF_000696425.1 Galeopterus variegatus
TGGTCATGGGGACAGCTGGTGCCCACAGGGAATGGGTCCTTTGTGACCAGGGGCAGGGAGTGGATGCTGGGTCGTTGTCACAGCAACTGATGTCAACTAGTCCTTCCTCTTTGTCTTGGATCTGGACTTTGATCTTATCCTCATAGTTTTCCAAATTTAATCGTCTTCTGCAGCCCATTAATACTCCTTTCCTTTCCCCTCCTCTGGAGCCTGGGCACACTGCCACCTCTTGGAAGGGGTGGCTCATGAGGCCAGCTGCACAGCTGTCATCTGGGTCTTCCCTTCATTTACCTCGTGGTTTGGGGCCATGGTTTCCTAGATCTCGGCTCGTCTGCCCTCGGAGATTTACTGCCTTGTCTGCCGGGAGCATCAGGGATGGTTAATTTCAGGTGTCAGCCTGACTAGATTAAGGAAAACCTGGAAACCTGCTACAGCATTATGTTGGAGAGTCTACGAGGGTGTTTCCAGAACTGAGGAGCGTGTGCGCCTGAGCGGACGGGGTGCGAAAGGCCG
>NW_007779802.1:0-608 GCF_000696425.1 Galeopterus variegatus
AGCTGTGTCATCTTCATCAGGTCACTTTCCTTTCCTAAGACTTACTTTCCCCTCTGTAAATATGGGGTTGGAAGTCGATCACCAAGACCCTTTAAAGTTCTAGGACCCTTACTTACTGATGATCAGGAACGCCTTGTGAGATGATGAGGTCCCCATTACTGGAAGTTTTCAAGGAAAAGTGCGATGTCCGTTAGGGACTCTGGCAAGAGGATTCCTGCTGTGGGGAGCGGGACAGGGACCTTGAGGGCCCCTGAGCACTGCCTGGATTCTATGGCTCTGTGATCCTGAGGTCTTGGTCTCTGACTCTGAGAGACTATGGCTCTGGGATTTTACAACTCTATTCCATCTCATCTCACCAGCCCTGGGAGGTGGGTGGGTTAGTCAGGTGGTTCAGAGTGGGCTCAGAGCCCTCAGTTTCCTCATCTGCAAAGTGGGGATGATAATGATAGGGTCTGCTTTGTTCTGAGGATTAAGTGGTTAAATGTAGAAAAACAAAGTGAGGACATGCTTGGCACACAGAATGCCATAAGTGGGGACTTGTTATTAAAACTCCACCTGTTCTTGGCAACCCCAATTCCAGCTGTCCTTGCAGCTCCAGGTTCATTCAT
>NW_007779802.1:2217-3144 GCF_000696425.1 Galeopterus variegatus
GCTTGCACTGGATGCTGCAAAGAGCCCTTCCAGATCAGCCACCTCAGAAGGTCTCCAGCAGAGTAACAGCTGTACACGGCCCATGCTGTTCTAAGCACTTTGGTGTGTTAACCCATTTGAGAGCCAGAACTGCCTAGGAGTTGGGTGTCAGCCTCATTTTATGAAGAAGCTGAGACACAGGAATAATGGAATTTTCTCATCTTAGCTAGGAATTAGAGGCAGAATTCAAACCCAGGCAGTTGGCTCCAGAGTCCCTGCTCTCCACCACCTTGTTACACTTTGTGAGAAGGGAGGTGTCTGCTGGGATGGAGGTGGCCCTGAGGAAACAGGACAAGGAAGGTCAAAGACATGAGAGAATTGGCAGCAAAGGGCATGCCCTCTCCTCCAGGAAGTCCTCCTGGATTCTGAGAGGTAAAGTTGAAAGCCCCTTTTCTGATCTCCTTACAGAATATTGCACATCCCCCATCTGAGCTCAGTGCACTGAAAAGCAGCTATTCTTTACTTGTCTGTTAGGCGCCCAGGCAGAGGGCAGCTTGCGGGTGAGGACTGGGTCCTATTCATCTCTCTATCCTCAGTGTCTTGCTCAGCACAGAGTAGAGTCCCAGTAAAGACTTGGGATGAGAAGAAGGGAAGTAAAGAAGGATGGACGGGGAGGAAAAGGAAGGGAAGAGAAGAGAAGGGGAGGTGTGGGGAGGAGAATAATTTGTCCAACCTTATCTAGCACTCTTTCTTTGGGGAAAAGATGAGCCACGCCTAAGCAGCAGCTGCTGTGTAACAAACCAGAGCAGCATATCCCAAACTTGTCATTCTCTGACCATCTACAAAATTTTTGCCACATTCACATATTATCTATATTGTTATTTACATTTTCATGAAATCAAAGCATTTTAAAATAAAAATGTGTGTCACTCCCATAAAGGGAAAGCA
>NW_007779803.1:0-1486 GCF_000696425.1 Galeopterus variegatus
AGGGTGAGAAGAGTTAGGGAGGAATTGGTAAAAGCCACAAAAATCGATTACATTGTATAATGTTAAACATACTAATTATCCTGATTTGACCATCACATATTGCACATACATATTAATATTCAACTCTGTACACCACATATATGTACAATCAACTATGTTTCAATAAAAAAATAAAATAAAATAAATTTAATTTTTAAAAAAATAAGGATCATTTTCCAGGACTTAACAAAATGATATACAAACTAGTTTACCCATGGTATTAAAAAATAATTTTTTGTAGATGGTTGGAATCACACCTTTTTGTCAAAAAAATCTTAGACAAATCTAAATAAGTAAGGCTAAAAATAAACAAGGCTTCTTTTTTGAAGACAGTGGAGAAAGTCTAGATGTTGGACCCATTAGATCCTGCCTGTGTCAGATTTGTGGAACCCTACATTCCCAGGGAACATAGTTTAAAAACTAATTGCAAACCAGAGAGCAGAGGCCAATTAATAAAGTCAGATGCTACTATTTCATCCACTATGTCTAGAGTAATATACAAGAAAAGTAAAGAAATAGAAGATATACCTTCTGCTCTCAAGGATTTCAGTATTCATGAGAGATTGCACATAAACTTGGAAATTAATTTAAGAAAAACACAAAGCAAAATATCTGGGCAAAAAAGGTAAATCTAGGTTCTGAGAAAATTCACAGTTGAAAGCTACTTAAGTCCAAGAATATTAACACAATTTGTTTTATTTAAAAAAGGGTTATACTACAAAACTCCTGTTGAGCAAAACAAATAAGAACAGTAAAGCAATCAATGAATTTGGCAACATGAAGGTCATACCTTAACAACAGCAGCATCAGTGGAATGTTGAAGATGGAAATGATTTGTCTAATTCTCCAGAGTATTTTTCAATATGTAAGCATTTTATTTCCATATATTTTTCTTTATTTATTTTCTGTCTTCCCTCTGTTAGAATGTAAGCTCCATGAAGGCAAAGACCTTCCCAGTTAAATTCACTTCTATATTACCAGAGCATAAAATAGTGCCTGAAATTATAGGTTGTCAGTAAATATTTGTGGAATGGTTGAATGGCCATGTATTGTGCTAGGCTTTACAGGATGGCACCAGGAATTACAAAATGAATTTGGTATGGTTTCTGTCTTTGAACAGCTTACAATCTAATGAGAGACATTTACTAATTCATAAGCAACTACATCAATGTTTCTCAAACTTGAATAAAGTGTGTATGTATTTTAAAAGAAAAAAACTGAAGTAGAAAACAGTCTCATATTGGCAAAACATTTTATTACAGCATCATTTAGGAATGTACAAACATAAAATTAGGTATAAACTAATTATTCTTCTAGTGCCTATAAAACTAAAACTGAAAATGTAGAGCAAGGGCTGGGTCTGGCGCTCACAGACCCCTTGAGCCCGTTCACAAACCCTTCACACACAGGTCTAGGAGCTAGGTAACTGGCAAAAAAAGTCCTTGGA
>NW_007779803.1:2874-3143 GCF_000696425.1 Galeopterus variegatus
ATCACGAGTAAGAAATGTAGAGAGGAAAGAAGATGCATGACAAAAACAGACAAATTTGGGTTTCAGTCCCAGCTCTGCCACAAAAAGCTGTGTGACTTTGGACAAATTTCTTAACTTCTATGAGATTCAATTTCCTCACATAAAATACAAAAAAGAATATCCATCTCACAGGATTATCGTAAGACCAAACTATATAGAGAGTGATACTTGGTATATAATAGAAGTTCATTAAATGTGAATATACTTCCTTTTCTCCTGGTTCCAGCCTC
>NW_007779804.1:0-558 GCF_000696425.1 Galeopterus variegatus
TAATATAATTAAGTAGAAAACAACTTCAAATTATAAGGCAAGTAATTTAAAATTAATTATCTTTTACAAGTAAAATTTTTAGAATTTTTTTAGCTGGCAATATATCTAAATTATCTATTTAAAAAGGAAGAAGATAACTTGTTTTCTCCAATAAGACTTATTCAACTATTGCCATTTAGATTTGTCAACGCAGATCATAAATCATGTACAAATAAGCACTAATGAAGTTCAGCAATTGAGAGAAATGTTAATATGACATTATAATTCCCATTAACCTTTTGCTTTATTTTTGATACTTCACCAACTTCTAACTTTTTTAAAACAGTCATAGCTTTTTACATATAATTTGCTAATTTATTCTTCCATTTATACCTTTAAATATAAAATTATTCTATCAGACACCTGAAGACCCCTTAGGTGAATTCACTTTAAAGTTGTAAAACTATGGGGACTCATAGCTAATAGTATATAAGTTAATGAGATTAAAAAAGATGATATACTGACCAAGTGGGGGAAAAAAATGAAATAAAGACAATTATGTATTAAAGATATACCTTG
>NW_007779804.1:2153-3143 GCF_000696425.1 Galeopterus variegatus
AGAAAGAAATTAAGAAATTATCAAGAAATTTAAAAATCATGATTTCTAGGAGATTGAAAAGGAAGTATGGTGAAAATGAAAAATAATAAGAGAAAACTGGAAGCAGAAAAATAGTACAGGGAATTTTATTATATGTTCACCATGGATTTGTTAAACGTGGTGAAATATACTGTCTCAGGGTCTCCATTAAATACAGAGATTTTACTTCTGGTAAAAATAAAATGCAGATATTTTAATACTGGAGAAAAATATCTGTCCACCATTTATGCACTTTAAATATAAACACATAGATTGGCTGATATATATGCATTGAAAAGATACATTATGAGCTCTGTGTTCTTTTATTTCATGGTCAGTCAGGTGTGGCCACAAGAAGAGATACAGGAGAGTCAAGAAAACAAAGTTTATTTTAATCCCAGGGCCACTGGAGATAAATACCCAGGTCTGTCAGGAGTTAGAAGGGAGAAAAAGAGCATGTCCCAAAGTCTTTATTATGGTTTCCTAGAGAAAGGCAAGGCAGGGCAGAGTAAATAGTTTAGGATCAGCTACTCTGAATAATATTGGCAGACTGTCAACTATAGGGTGGTTCCTACTTACTTGGTACATAGCCCTGGCACAATTGAGACAGAGGAATATTGCCTACTTGTATGTACAGGCCAGATAGAGAAGGTACGGCTCTGGATTGGCTGGATGGCACAACAAAGGCATGCGTTTGTGAAACCCTTTGCTATCTCTAATAATCAGCTAGTTCTGGGAGGAACATAATCTTTCCGAAACCAGAAAGGCTTTTTAGATGTCAAAACATCATAATATATAGAAGCTAAAAAATACATAAGCAATACAACATGTTCTTATTATAAAGTGGCTATAGTTATCTCAGATAATGTAGACTTCTTGTAAGATAACATTGCCAGAGATAGAAAAAAATGTCTTAACAAAAAAGGAGCAACTCAGAGATGAAATAAAAATTATATGCTGTTAATAATATAT
>NW_007779805.1:0-3143 GCF_000696425.1 Galeopterus variegatus
GGTGAATGAAAACATATAAAATGTAAACATTCAGGGGTTAAAACTGAACGACCCTCTTACACAAGGAAAAGTGAACAAATACTCCTTTTGTACTATTTTTATTCTTCTTACTAAACATTTTGATGGTCATATTTTTCAAAATGTTTTAACTCTCTCACACACACAAACACAGGTATTTTATAAATATGATGACTTATGAAATTCCTATGAAATAAATGGAAAAACAGGGACTATTTTAATTTCTATTTAATAGAATACAAAACTGAAATTCAAAGAGATTATAAGTTTGGCTAGTGTTCACAAAACAGTAATCAAAAAAACATGAGCAAAAACTAGCCCACATTTTCTGATTTGTTTTTATTTTTCCATTACCACAGACTAAGGGGATATTTGCAAAAAGTTCACTGCCTGGTATGTGAAGACAGACCCTTTTCTATCTCATTATTTTGTAGTCACAATATTATATCACTGTCAGAGAAGACATATTTCTCTAATGCGACATCCTACATAAGTTGTTGAAATTTTCATTCAACTACCAAGTTAGTTCAATAATATTCGCTGGTGATTTGAGTATGAGGGATCACTCTTCTCCATGGTCTTAGGGATTTTTATAAAACAAGACCTGAGGAGGCAATTCTCTGCATGATGTCTTAGTCAGTTTTCATTGCCACAACTAATGACCACAGACCGGATGGCTTAAACAGCAAACGTTTATTTTGCATAGTTCTAGAGGCTGGTATCTAAGATCATGATGCCAGCATGGTCACATTCTGGTGAAAAACCCCTTTGTAGATCACAGATGGCCACCTTCTCACTGTTCCTCACATGTTGGACAGCAGAAAAAAAGAGGGCAAGATCTCATGTCTCTTCTTACAAGGGCACTAATCACATTTGTTGGGGCCCAGCCTCATGACCTAATTACCTCCCAAAGGCTCTAACTCTTCACACTATACATGAAGGCGTAAAATTACAACATATAAGTTTGGCAAAGACCCAAATTTTCAGTCCATGGCACATGGCATAAAGCCCCTAACTCCACACTTGATTTTACCCTCCTAATTATAGATCTATGTATAGCGAACTAACACGGTGATTCTTGCATCATAACATATACGAACAGTCCTTGCATCCCTGGGATGAATCCCAGTTGATCATGGAATATAATTTTTTGATGTATTGCTGTATTCTATTTGCTAATATATTATTGAGGATTTTTCTATATTCAGCAAAGGTATTGCCCTACAGTTTTCATTTTTTGTTGTATCCTTGTCTAGTTTTGGCATTAGGGTGATGTTGGCCTCATAGAATAAGTTTGGGACTATGGCCTCTGTTTCAGATTTTTGGAAGAGTTTGAAAAGAATTGGTATTAATTTGTCTTTAAAAGTTTGGTAGAATTCAGCAGTAAAGCCATCTGGTCCTAGGCTTTTTTTTTTGTTGGGAGACTGCTTCAATCTCATCTGTTATTGGTGTGTTCAGGTTTTCTATTTCTTCTTGGTTCAGTTTTGGGAGTTTGTGTCCAGAAATTTACCCATTTCCTATAACATTCTTGTTGCTCAACTTAGAGCAAAAAGCAGAATGCAAGCAGGGAAGGACCTGGAACATTTTTTTAAACACTTCTGAATGTATAGTTCTTAGAATACCTCATATTTTCTAGACTTTTAGAATCACTTCACAAAAACAGGCAGTAAATATGCATTCAGGTTGCTAATACTGATTCAGCACCTATTTTTTCACCCCAGAGTTAAATTGCTTTTGGAGGTTGAACAAAACATGCAGCTTTCATATGCAAATAGGGAAGAAGTTAGGGGTGATAATTAAATAAGGGGAGAAAGTAAGAATAAGTAGACAACTACAGTTGCAAAATCTTAAAACTGTCCTGTGCAAGTTTTAATGATAGCATGTTCCTTTTCTCTGGATTATGGCAGACAGGTAAAATAACCACTAAACAATGATATACATAAAATAAATAGATACTTGAGAAAATAAAGGCATAGACAGAATAAAGATTAGGTTCGAAAATGTAGAGGTAGTGGAAGATAGAAGATGAATGGAGTTAGTTGTATTTCTATGAAATATTTATTTCTTTAGCTTGGATTACTTCCAAAAAGCTGAAGCATTTTTTTACAGTCCTTTTATGTCACAGAGTAAGTAGTTAGATGCTGTTTACCTAAGCACATGGAGAAGATGAAAAAAACTCACAGGCTTATCAGACCAAAGTGATCTCTTCAAATATAAAGCCTCTGGTGAGGGACAGTGTGGTTTGCTTTCTGAGAATCACAGGTTAAATAAATCAGACAGTTAATGGAATCTAATTTCTCCAGAGGCAGATACTTCCAGAATGAACTTCAACCATAGATTTAAAAAAAAAAATTCCACCTCCAGAATCCATTAAAATAGCTTAATCTAAATTGATACACTTCACACTTTGTAAAAATAGTTTTATACAAAAATAGGAAAATGTAAAGCCATTCACTAAATTTAAGCTGTACCCTTGAAGAGAAGTTTTTCACCTGACTAATGTCAGGATTTGACACTGGGTCCACAATGAGCTGGGGAATCAATAACACATTAACTACACCCATGAATAAGTGATTGTTTATTTACAAAGCATTCTTATAGCCTGTGTAATTCATCTTTACTCTTCCAATGGTACAGCGATGCTAATTATAGTATTACAGTAAACAAAGGTAGTAAGGTCTTATATAATAAGACCACAGCTAAAGTATTGGCACTCACAGCCTATAATTCTTCAATCAATATATTGAAATCTTATTTCACCTTTCTGTTTAGTACAGGTTAAAAATTTAATAACCTCTTTAAGAGCTTTCCAATATTTTTATCTCTCTACAGTCCTTTTATGTCACAGAGTAAGTAGTTAGATGCTGTTTACCTAAGCACATGGAGAAGATGAAAAAAACTCACAGGCTTATCAGACCAAAGTGATCTCTTCAAATATAAAGCCTCTGGTGAGGGACAGTGTGGTTTGCTTTCTGAGAATCACAGGTTAAATAAATCAGACAGTTAATGGAATCTAATTTCTCCAGAGGCAGATACTTCCAGAATGAACTTCAACCATAGATTTAAAAAAAAAAATTCCACCTCCAGAATCCATTAAAATAGCTTAATCTAAATTGATACACTTC
>NW_007779806.1:0-660 GCF_000696425.1 Galeopterus variegatus
CAAATCTGAGGTATTTGTTGCTCTTTTAAAAAGTCATCTAAGTAAATCAATAATTTTGCACTTAAGATACTGAATAAATGCACTACTTTCTTTGGTAGCCTTTATAGGAAAGGTTTATGTCAATTGAAAGGCCTCAAATCACTATTTACCATTCATACAGAGTGTTTCTCTATATAAATTGTAGACATTTCTCATAATGTTGATTTATAGGTCCACTTACAAAGGGCAATTGAAAAGAGTGCTCTTTGGGGTGAATATTGGCTGTGGGAGGAACATACAAAGAAGGAAGCTTCAGCTAAGCTTCCTAATGTCAAAAAATGCAGTTATATCAATCTGAGTTATTTGGAGACATAGATTTCAATTTAAGAACTGCCATGTTTAATTCTTCCCCTCCCCCCAATTCTATTCCTTTTATACTTTAAAAAGCATTTCCAGGATGAATAGCTTTTAATATATAACCATTTTAGTGTGAGTGGCGAATAGAATAATGCAAATGACTTATTAATTAGAATAGATCTTGTTATTCCTATATTCCTAAATAGAAAAGTAAAGAACTTAAGCTCCAGTCAGGGGAAAAAAAAAAAAAAAAAAGACACATCTTTTGGTTAAATGCTAACATCAACAGATTAACTTTTTTTGCAATAAATTGTTTCCACCCCC
>NW_007779806.1:1312-3143 GCF_000696425.1 Galeopterus variegatus
TTTTGGTTAAATGCTAACATCAACAGATTAACTTTTTTTGCAATAAATTGTTTCCACCCCCCACCCCCCCTAAAATCACTGAGAAAAACTGGCTTTCCAAACAATGATCTGTAAATTTAGAGTAAGAACACTCAGCAGATTCAGGCCAAAAGTAAATACATAGAAGAATATGGCAATACTCTTGTATTTATAAGCTATTTACATATGTGTACGTTATGGTTGAAATATTACACTTGTGGATATTATGTTTGAAAAGATTATTTCAGTGAATAAACAAAGTAAAAACCCCAGAACAAGTACTTCTGTTTTCCTTGCAAATTTACCACTCATACCATATTTCCTCTCCTCTGTGATTTCTAGGAAAGGGGTTTTCTGAGACTTGATAATTTCTCAAAGGGAGAGACCATGAGATATTCTTAATTTCTAGTTACAGATCTCAAATAATTTGTTAATTTGCATAATTAATAAATGTCTGTCACATAAATGATTAATCAAAAGCTGAGGTTATATGTATTTTTTCCCACTGTGTGGGGAAGTAGAGAGTCTGTTAAAAATAGTCTTTAAAATCTAATTTAAAGGTGCGGTTCTCCATTAAATGTCTCTGATCTAAGAACGGGGGATCCAGACTAGTTCCATTGTCAGTTTTGAAGTTCTAAGAGATGAACATCTCTGATTATTTTTTATTTTATTAATTCCTTTGTTTATCTGGCTTATCATAAATCAAAACTAACAATATGTTGATTTTTTCCTCATATGTCTCTTCCAGAGTTTTGTCAATCCAGTTGTGTTTTGTGGTGCTACATAATTCACAAGTTTTGGCAAATAAATCTAATCATTAGTATATAGAAGGTACTTATTTCTAAAATATCAAGAAATGTTTAACTAATTTAGATAGATGTGTTAAGAATTTCAAACAAATCATGTCTTTCTGAAATTACCAAGTAATTTTAAAAAATTTATTATTTGTTGATTATATATTTTCATTGGGCACAGAGCTGACCTTCACAAGTGCCCAAGATGTAATGATCAGATCAATACTGTCAGCGTGCCCACCACCTTAGATTGCAATTATTCCCCATGTCCCCCATCCAACCTCTCCCCAACCCTTCTCCCCCAACCCACCCCAGCAACCTGAGGACTGTTCTCTCCCTCTGCAAGTCCAATGCACTACTATGGTCTTCCTTTCCTACCTTCTTTCTCTCTTAACTCTAACTTATGAGTGAGGACATGTGGTATTTTTCCCTTTGTGCCTGGATTATTTCATTTAACACAATTTTCTCAAAGCTCATCCATGTGGCTGAGAATGGCAGAATTTCATTCTTTTTTATGGCCAAGTAATATTCCATTGCATATATATACCACATTTTCCTTATCCAGTCATCCATTGATGGACACTTAGATTGGTTCTACACCTTGGCTATTGTATATAGAGCTGTGATGAACATGGCTGTGCAGGTATCCCTTTGACATAATGAATTACATTTCTATGGGTATAAAACCAGAAGTGGGATTTCTGAATCATATGGTAGATCTATCTATATTTGTTTGAGAAAACTCTGTACTGTTTTCCATAGAGGCTGTGCTAATTCACATTCCCACCAATAGTGTAGGAGAGTTCCCCTTTCTCTGAATCCTTATCAGCATTATATTCTCAGTCTTTCTGATTATAGTCAGTCTAATTGGGATTAAATAGCTCAATGCAATTTTAATTTGCATTTTCCTGATGATTAGTGATGTTGAGCACTTTTTCAAGTACCTACTGGCCATTTATATATTTTCCTTTTACAAATGTCTAATCAGCTCATTTCCTCATTTTTAATATATATTTTTT
>NW_007779807.1:0-1136 GCF_000696425.1 Galeopterus variegatus
TAGAGAAGTGTTATCAGTTCCTCTTTGAAGGTTTGGTAAAACTCTGCAGTGAACCTGTCCATTTCTGGGTTTTTCTCTGTTGGGAGCCTCTGATAACAGCTTCAATCTCTTTTATTGTAATTAGTCAGTTTTGGTAGTTTGTATGCATCCAGGAATTTATCCATTTCCTCCAGATTTTCAAATTTGTTGGCATATAGTTGTTTATAGTAGTCTCTAATGATTCCTTATATTTCTGAGGTGTCAGTTGTAATATCACCTTTTCATTTCTAATTTTTTTATTTGGGTCTTCTCTCTTCTTTTCTTAGTTAATCTTGCTAAAGTTTTGTCAATTTTATTTATCTTTTCAAAAAACCAACTTTTTGTTTCATTGATCTTTTGTATTATTTTTCGTGTTCCTATTTCATTTAGTTCTGCTCTGATCTTAATTATTTCTTTCCATCTACTAAATTTAGGTTTGTATTTTTTTTGTTTTTATAGATTTTTTAAGGTGAAGTGTTAGGTTATTTATTTGCCATCTTTCCATTCTTCTGAGGTTAGCATTTAATGCTATAAGTTTCCCCCTTAATATAGCTCTTGCAATATCCCATAGGTTTTGGTATGATGTGTCATTATTTTGATTAGTTTCAAGGAATTTTTTGAGTTCCTGTTTAATTTCTTCTTGGACCCAGATGTCATTAAGTAGAATGTTGTTTAATTTCCATGTGTTTGTATAGTTTTCAGAATTTCTATTATTGATTTCTAATTTCAATCCATTATGATCTGAAAAAATACATGGAATAATTCCAATTTTTTAAAAATTTGTTGAGACTTGCTTTGTTGCCTAACATGTGGTCTATCCTGGAGAATGTTCCATGTGCTGATAAGAAGAATGAATATTCTGAGGTTGTTCAATGGAATGTTCTGTAGATATCTGCCAAATCCAATTGGTTTATTGTATTGTTTAGATCTTGTGTTTCTCTGTTGATTTTTGGCCTAGATGATCTGTGCAATGATGAGAGTGGGGTGTTCAGTTCCCCCACTATTATCATGTTAGTGTCTGTCTCTTTCTTTAGATCTAATAGTGTTTGCTTTGTAGATCTAGCTGCTCTGACATTGGGTCTGTGTATATTTATGATTGTTATGTCTTCTTGATGGAT
>NW_007779807.1:2725-3143 GCF_000696425.1 Galeopterus variegatus
GTCTGTATGTGGGATCCGAACCCTTGGGCGGGAGCGCCGCCGCACTTCCCAAGCAGCGCACACCGGGCCGGCCCAAGATTTTCTTCATCTTTTTTGATTCTTTTTTCTTTTTTCTGGTCTCCCTGTGTTAATTCACACAGCCTGTCTTCAAGGTCAGAAATTTTCTCTTCTGCTTGTTCAAGTCTGCTTGTTAAACTCACTGTTGTATTTTTTATTTCAATGAATAAATCCTTCGGCTCCACAAGCTCAGCTACATTCTTTTTCAAGGCATTGATTTCTTTGTACATTTCTTCTTTCAGATCCTGTATATTTTTTCTCATTTCATTATGTTGTCTAACTGAGTTTTCTTGTATCTCGTTTAGTTTCCTTAGAATAGTTACTCTAAATTCCTTGTATGTCATTTCAAGGACTTCCTGTT
>NW_007779808.1:0-881 GCF_000696425.1 Galeopterus variegatus
CCAAGCGGCGCACTATCCAGTGCGCCACCGGGCCAGCCCAGAAGTTTGTTTTTTTTAATTGCATCATAGTTGATTGTACATACCTGTGGGGTACAGAGTTGAATAGCAATACCTGTATGCAATATGTGATCCTCAAATCAGGATAATTAGTATATTCAACATCATACAATGTAATAGTTTTTCATGGCCCTTTACCAGTTCCTTCCTTACCCCCCATCCAATACCTTTCCCACCTCTGGTAACCTCAGTTCTGTTCTCTGTTTCTGAAAGTTCAATGTATTATTGTGATTGTTGCATCTTTTTCTTTTTCTTACTTAAGTTTATTTTTTAGCTCCCACTTATGAGTGAGGACATGCAGTATTTCTCTTTCATGAATGAAGCACAAGTTTTTAATTTTGATAAAGTCAAATTTACCTATTTTCCTCTTTTTTTTTTGTGGCCGGCTGGTTATAACACCCCCTCCCCTCCCCTGGTGTTATCAGCACTGCACTCTAACCAACTGAGCTAACAATCTATTTTGTTTGTTCGTCCTTTTGTTGTCATATCTAAGAAAACATTGCCTATTCCAAGGTCACTCCTATTTTTTTCCTAAGAATTTTACAGTTTTAGTTCTTACATTTAGGGCTATGATCCATATTGAGTTAATTTTTATGTACTGTGTGAGGCAGGTGTCCTACTTCATTCTCTTGCATATGGATAACCAGTTGTCTGAGCATGATTTGTTGAAAAGACTATTATTTCTCTATTAATATGTCTTGCCATCCTTGTAGAAAATCAACTGACCATAAATGTAAGGTTAGAGCCTGTGCTTTTAACCAGTATGCTATTCTGTCACTGTACCTAAACTGATATTTATTTTATTTTATTTTATTTATTTATTT
>NW_007779808.1:2429-3143 GCF_000696425.1 Galeopterus variegatus
CATGCAAATGTTATTAATACCGAAATATTACCAAATATTACTAATACTATAGATGGAAAAGTGAAAGGGATATAGAAATCCCCTTATCTTTGAGATATGAGTGCTATGGGCCGAATGTGTCCCCCCAAAATTCATATGCTGAAATGTTAACTCCCAAGGTGATGGTATTAGGAGGTGGGGCCTTTGGGAGGTGATTAGGAGCCCTCACGAATGGGATTAGTGCAGTTATAAAAGAGACCCTAGAAAGCCCATTACTCCTTTCACCATGTGAAGACACAGTGAAAAGGCACCCTCTGTGAACCAGGAAGTGAGCTCTCACCAGACATGGAATTTGCCTGATCTTGGACTTCCCAGCCTCCAAAACTGTGAGAAATAAATTTATCTTGTTTATAAGCCACCCAGTTTATAGTATTTTCTTATAGCAGCTTGAATTGATACGACAATGAGGAATGGGTTCTTCTTAAAGAAAAACTAAAATCTGTGTCAATTAATTATAGGATCCCCAAAGAGCAATAGGGCTTTATATTTGTTACAGATTATACCAGATCAGACTATACCTATAATATCTGCCCTCCATAGGCTAGCAGTGTAAGGCAGGCCTCTCAATGCTTATTTGCATCAGAATTATCAAGGTGCCCCAGGTCTCATCCTTGACCTGACTGAATCAGAATCCTAAGACATGGGGGCCAAACATGTATATTTATGTGTGTGTGT
>NW_007779809.1:0-3143 GCF_000696425.1 Galeopterus variegatus
CACCTTCAGAGTTTCTGATTCAGTGGTTCCAGGGAAGCCGGATAATTTGCATTTCTAACAAGTTCCTGGGTGGTGCTGATGAGGCTGGTACAGAGATTGCACTTTGAGAACCACTGTTCTAATTGCAGTGTTGTAGTGTGATCTTTATACAAGGTGTGATTTAAGTCACTATTTTCACCCTCTGCTCATGCAAGAGAAACTGAAAGAATAATGTGGGAATTTACAATTTTGATGAAGTACACATATTGGGAAAAATTATATTTTTAAAAACCTAGTACCTCCCATGACTTCAAAAGTACATCATAGAAGATTTTAGTAATCTTACTTTTATAAAAAGTGTAATTTTTATGAAAAAAATTATATTTTAAAAACCTGTGATCTCCTATGATTTCAGCACATATAAAACACCTGAGCTTAAGAAACCAAATCATCTCTTGCTCAGTGATATACTGCTATGGGGACCTTTCTCTCTGGATTCACCTTTGCAAGAGACTGTAAGATTTTGTGCCAGATGCCTATTGCAGAGGCTGGATCCATTAACACACACAACCTGTCTAAACAGCAGTCGAGTTACATCTTCAGTCTGGTTGGTCTTTTTAACATCACAATATTTAATTAACTGTCATGCACCAGCTGAAAGGATTGAGTCAGTAGGTCCTCCTACAGCCAAGGCACAGGACACTGTCTTTCTCCGAAACCTTTACCTTTGGGATTCCAGCACAGCTAGGACTTCCTGCGTCGCTATTCAAAGAAATGATGCAAGAGTAACCCTGAAAGTGTTTTTCTTGATTTAGCTTCACTTTTTGTTTTCAAGTTTTAGACAATTATGGCTTTTGAACCATCCTCAGGGTACTAGTCTCCTCTTTTAGTATTCCCTACCCCATGTTTCAGCTTTTTCTAAAGCCCAAGTATCAGAAGAGTTAAGAGACGGGAGGAGCTGTCCCACGCGCAAGCTCGAACACTAGACATCGGGGGCAGCATCACCGCGACTGCACCCGTGGGTGTGGCTGGGGTCGCCGTGGTCAGACACTGCAGCGGCCACGGGAGGACGAGCCACACAGCGCACGGGTTAAGGAACGAAGGACTATTGTCTGCGGCACCCGCTGTCCGGGGCTCCTAGAGAACGACGGGACTGGTTTGAATACGAAATGCACTCAGCGACAGAAGTGCCTAAATATTTTTCTTTGCAGTCATTTAGTGTCGTGTAACGTGTGGCGGGATCCGCAGGAGCTGCGTGATCCTCATCGTGCAGACCCGCGTCCACGTGAGCAAAGGGACCCGAGGCTAAGACGTGGGAAACAGATGAACTGTGTGACATTTGGTGACGATTGTCAAACGCTTCCCTTCTCTGAACTGCCGCATCTGGGTCGCTACCTTCATTTTTCAAGTGGGAAGTGGTCAAAGGTGACAAATGTCCTCAGAAAGAGACAAAAATGCAAAGGAAGCCCTTTTAACATCAGGCTCTTTTGTTTCCTTCATTTTTTGTCTCTTCTGCTCTGCCTTCTAATTCTCCCTGTCACCGTCCCCTTCCTCTTCTAATGTATAAAATGACAGTGAGGTCATACTTTTCAAACTGCACACGAGAAATAGTCCTCTAACTTTATAGCTATGACGAGACTAGACCTGTTCCCAATTACATTTTCCAGGTTATTCAGTCTCTCTCTCTCTCTCTCTGTCTCAAACTGAAGTCTCCTCTGGTTTTCCAACAAACTCCCAGATTACTTTCTTTATTGCCCACCTGTGTATGCTCAAATAATATAACTCCTACCACTAGCCTCTCTAAAGTATAACATAAAAGATAAATTATCTGCACACATCACATGCAAAAGCCAATAAGTACATATGATTTTTAATATTATCTGTGGCTTTAGATTACAAGTAGCTGTTCTCCATGATAATGGATAATACACTGTATTTCCTCATCTCTTTAAGAGGCACTGAATTGTTGATTGATTGACTGTCCCTCTCTCCTCCTAGTTTAATGATGCAAAAACTTAGACAGTGAGTGTATTTTCACATTTGTTCTCGACTCAATGGTTTATTGAGTAAACCACATTTTAACAGAATTTCTTGAGCTTGACAAAGGGATAAATTATTTTTCTTTACAATCTCCTAAAGCTACAGTTTTATAGTTGTTTAAAAACAGCATCCTTTGGGGGACTAGTTAGCAAGTCAAGTAGAAAACAGAAATAACAGATTTAATCTATTAATAAGCTATCAATGAATAGGTAATAGCCACCTTTTCATATATATGGGCTTGAGGTAGAAAAGTTAAGGCAAGGAATTATCTTTCTTAAGCATTTATATCTGGAACCACATAAACATCCCATAACAAATTCACACAGTTTGCAGCCTTGTTCTGGCATGACATCATGCTAAATCGTGACTTTGAAGAAGTAATTACCCAGGAAGGAGACCAGCTGTGACATTCTGTACTGTCCTGAAAATGGAGCAGAACAGACACTGTCGAGCGGAATGTTCCTGACTCACTGTGGTGTGGTGTGGCCTGGTGCCCTCCTCGAGGACCGTTCAGATTCAGTTTACACGTGCCAACGTGGTAAGGATATCCCTCACCCTTCATGAAAAAGGGGCTCTGATTTAAGCACAGAGTTTCAGGGAAAGACGCTTTGGGAAAGATCCCATAAATTCCAAGAGCTGTCAAAGGTGAAAAACAGCAATGGAGGAATAGGCTGGAATTTTACAGAAGAGATATTTTAGAGAAATGGGCTTCAGGTAAGGACTCAGGTGCTGAATCCTTTGGGCAAGACTTTCTCAGATCTTGGTGGCTTGACTTAGAAAACAGTGCTTGTCATTGCCAAGCCTTTCAGGACAGTGGCTTGTGATTTTCACAACTTTGGGGTATTTTCCCTCTCTTTTTAAAAATTCTGTTTTTTTTATTTATCCAGAATAATTAGTATATTCAACACTACACAATGTAATCATTTTTTGTGGCCCTTTACCAATTTCTCACTACTTTGACTATAACTTGTCAGAATGAATGAGACAGGGCAGTAATACAGCAACACAGGTTCTCCAACAGAAAGGAAAATGAGAGGGGTATGAAATCTTGATAATGGGAGCAGGGTGGCTGGGGGGACTGGCACTTACAGTCAGTCGACACGACATATTGATTGATTTAAATG
>NW_007779810.1:0-374 GCF_000696425.1 Galeopterus variegatus
ATATTTATACAAAACATGTTTATAATTTGAAGACTCCAGAGAAGATGTGAAACTTGGTAAACTTCAGTCAGTGCTTAGTCAAATGCCTTTTAATGAGAATATTCCTAATTTTGTTTTATCTTTGTACACATTAGGCTGATATTTTAGAAAGAGACATAGAAAATGTATCTGAAATGCTGTATTGAAATAAAGCCCTCCAGAAGTAAGAAGAAAATTTAGTCTAAGACAGACATCTCCTATTTGGGTAATTTAGTATTGATTGAGAGACTGAATTTTTGCCACTTCTCAAAATCTCCTTTCCTTAGGTTTTTTCGTCCCATCCAAACTTCTAAGGCTCCTAGTTGTTGTTAAATTAGCCTGTCACTGACCCCTAG
>NW_007779810.1:2249-3143 GCF_000696425.1 Galeopterus variegatus
ATGCCTAGTCTGGTTACATTAGGGAGAATTTCTTGTTAAATGAGTTTTGTATGTGGCTGACCTCTTGATAGATGACTAAAACTTCTGTGTTTCTGTATGTATGCCAATTTGCTGAATATATATGCTGATTTGCTGAATATTTTTTAAAAAGTAATCTAACCAGAGCATAGCAGGCAGATAACATTTTATCAAGCAGAATGGAAAAGCTCATATTAAGAGATGCCTCACTGTTTTTTTTTTTTTTTGTCTCTTTGTTTTTAAGATTCAGGTTTCTTTTCCTCCTGAGTGATATGATTGGATTGATTTTAGATCTTCTACTATAATGCATTGAAATGCAGGATGATCAGATATGAATATACATCAGATAAATATCTGAAGAAAGGGTTTAAAGAAAAAAATTGCCATGTCCTTTTATTTGTGATGTTGGCTTAATCAGTAAATATTGAGAAAAATGTTTAAATTTTGTAATTATATTTTCTATACAGAGCCAGTAGATTATTGGAAATGACCTTTTAAATGTGCAGCTTTACATCAAAGGCTGGGCTGTTTTGCCCTTGGTGCTGAGGGAGGCTTTGCAAGAGAAGAGAAGATGCCACTCTCTCTCTGCCAGGCCAGCCAGGGGCACAGCTCACATCCCACTCACACACATCCAGAGCAAAAAGGGCCAAGATCTGAGCCTAGAAATAACCATTGTCATTGTCTCTCAACTATGAGCTGTGGGGAGTGCTTCAGGCATGATCTGAGTGGAGAGTAGTCTGGGCTCAGTCTCTTTCAGAAGTATTTATTAAAATAACTGCAAGGGAAAATATTTTCTTCCTGGTATAGCCCTGTGTTAACCAGATATAGCTAAAAGCCCTTAAGAAATAATATTCTTATAATTACATAAGAAGTTGC
>NW_007779811.1:0-460 GCF_000696425.1 Galeopterus variegatus
CTAATCACACAACTTGACTAAGCTTTAGTTTCTTTTTCTGTAAAATGGGGGTAATAATAATGTCTTACATCATATTTCTGTAAGAATTAAGTAATTAAAGTGAAACTGTTTTATGAACTATGACAAATTTTATGAATATAGTGTGGCTCATATTTAATATCTACAACTGTGAATGCCTTGAAGGCAGACTGTGTCTTTTTGATCTTTGATTTCACAGCACCTAGCATAGTTCCAGGAACAATGTTTGTTGAGCTCAACCAAAGCTATTATACATTAGTAGTTATAATTCTTACTTGCTGACACCAGAGTAAATGCATCCTGTATGTCCAGGTTACAGACAAAATTTGAATTAATCAAGATCATGTTGAATTGTTTATTATCATCATTTAGACTAAAGACGTATGCAATATTATATACAAATTTCCTGCATTCTTATAGATTTATCCTCTTTCTGGTCATG
>NW_007779811.1:2152-3143 GCF_000696425.1 Galeopterus variegatus
TCATGGAAATGCTAATTAGTCTGATTTTATCATCACACAGTGTGTACATGTATCTAAATATCTCTGTACTCCATCAATATGTGCAATAATTATGTGTCAATTAAAAATAAAAATAAAAAATCATGAAGAGCAATAAAAAATAAGAAGTAGTAGTAAACTGGGATGCATTCCTCAGACCACAAAGGAAAACTGACTGAAATAATCACAGACCTAAATGCTAAGCTTAAAACTACAATAAATCAAGAAGAAAACATAGGAGAAAAAGTTTTGTGACATGAGTTAGGCTAAGATTTCTTAGATAAAATATCAAAGGCAAAATACATAAAAGAACAAATTGATAAATTGGATTTCATTAAATTTTAAAACTTCTGTTCTTCAAAAGATACTGTTAAGAAAATCAAAAGACAAACTACAGACTGGGAAAAAATATTTGCAAACCATATAACTGCTAAAGAATTTGTGTCTAAAGTATATAAAGAAATTGTAAAAGTCAGTAACAAGAAAACAAACAATTCATTAGAAATGAGCAAAAGATCTGGACAAAGAAGGTATACCAATGAAAAATAAGTACATAAAAAGATGCTCAAGAGAAATACAAATTAAAACCACAATGAGATCCACTACGTACTTATTAGGGTGACTAAAATTAAAAACATTGACCATACCAGATGTTGTTGAGGATTTGAAGGAACTGGAACTTTCAGACACTGCTGGTAGGAATATAACATGGTGCCATCATTTTGGAAAAGTTGGGCAGTTTCTTATAAAGGTAACATACATCATCATACAACTCAACCATTTCATTCCTTAATATTAACCCAAGTGGGAAAAAAGCATATGTCCATACAAATACTTGTACATTAATATTCATGGTGATTTTATCTCTAATAACCTCAAACTAGAGGGCCGGCCCGGTGGCGCACTGCTGCTGTGTGCCGCTTGGGAGCGCAGCGGCACTCCCACCGAGGGTTCGGATCCCACATACAGACCG
>NW_007779812.1:0-1556 GCF_000696425.1 Galeopterus variegatus
GACACCACACCAAGGGTTGTGATCCCCTTACCAGTCACGAAAAAGACAAAAAAAAAAAAGAAGTGAGACACGTCACTTCTGCTATTTTTTATCGGCAGAAGCTGCTCCCATGGTGACACCGTTAGAGGAGATGGGAGCAATCCCACCACGTGTAAGAAGGAGGAGAACTGGAAGTGTGGTGAGTGGCTCTAATGACTGCCGCACAGCCTATTTTCACCCACCTAAGCAGAGCTAGCAACTCACTTCTCTGGATTCCAGAACACTCTGATCACCTTCTGTTGCCTCACCCTCTGAGTGTCACCGCACGATCTGTTGATTCCTGTTTCTCCCAGGAAGGAGCTCCCTGATGGAAAGGATTACATTGTAAACATAGCAGCTACCAAAACTGTTACCATTACTGCTAAGCAACTGCACTAATGCATGTCACATTCACAGATCTCTGTGGGCTAAGCACTGTTAAGCAAACTGAAGCTTAGAAAGGTTGAATAACTTGCTCACTGTCACATCTATTAAACTAATAAATAACGTGGCAGAATCCAAAGCACTTTTTCCAGCCCCAGCTCTTTCCCACTGTGTTTTGGTAGAGCTAACACAACTCATGGCACATAGCAGGTACTCAAGGAATACTTGCTGAGCATTTTAAACGAATGCATTTGTCTTGTATACTACCGTCACACTCCTAGTCTAAGAGAGTTAGCTGTTGAATAATTGTACTATATACTTGCATAGTTTCTTCAATGTTTACTTTGTTTATTGGCTGTGTGAAGGCATAACATTACTCAGGGAATTAAAGTACAGTCTTTGAACTATAATAAATGACCAATATTGAATCCCCAGGGTCCCCTGATAACTTACATGTATGTGAATTACATTTAATAACATATAACAGAAAATCCCAAACAACAGTAACTTAAACATATAATGGATTATTCTTTCAGGGAAAAGTAGACTGGAAGTGAGAATTCCAAAGCTGGCATGGTGTTTTGATCAAAATTCCCAGGACCCATGTTCACACTGTCATTCAGCTTTACCACACTCAGCACACATCTTTCTGTCTTCAAGGTTGCCTCATGTTGCAATGTGGCTCCTGCACCTCCAGCCATCACATTTGCTGTCCTGACCAGAAAGATAAATAGGGAAAGAGTGAAAAAGGGTGCTCCTCGTGGCTGAATCAGCTGCTTTATAAGTGGGCCTCTGCTTAAGTTTCACAGGCTGGACTTTAGACACATGTGAAAGCTACAGGAGAAGCTGGGAGGCCAACCTTGAACTGGGAGACCTAAAGAACAATCAGGCTCTAAGTTTCAGGAGGATGGGAGAATGGAATCTGGGTAGACAAAAGAACCTCTGACACATCACATTTCTGGACATGACTCAAAAACAGCTGCTGCTTTTCTGTTAACTTGATTATGTATTTGATTTTAAATGTATATATCTTTTATTGTTTCATTTTCTCTCAAGGATTTAACAATATTGTGACTCGGAACTGAGTGGAGGATATAGTTCATGTCCATGCTTGTGGATGAGTGCTTAAAGCATTGAGCATAGCAGAGCAATGA
>NW_007779812.1:2875-3142 GCF_000696425.1 Galeopterus variegatus
GATTCATTTCTTCCACAGATGGCTTTTGCCTATCTTCTCTTTGTCTGTACTCCTCTGGGTATTCAGGTGAAGACACCCGAGTACCTGCACCCATGGGACTTCCTTCTAGTGATAAACAATTAATTAAATATAGCACAGGAGATGAAGCCGGACAGGGAGCAGGCACAGAGCGGGCAGAGTGGGACGGTGGAGGTAGCACCATTCCACAGAGGAGCGGGCAGAGAAGGCCTCTGAGAAGCCGACACTCGGTCAGAGCTCAGAGGGGAC
>NW_007779813.1:0-1635 GCF_000696425.1 Galeopterus variegatus
GTACGGGGACGACACTGAGGGTTGTGATCCGTTGCCGGACACGGAAAAAGACAAAAAAAAACAAAAACAAAAACAAAAAAACTCCATAGTCATTGCAGAAATCTCAAGTTCAAGATCTCTAGGTAATAGGCACTCTTCCCTACCATGTCCAGATATGGCTCCTTTTATTTTCATCATCTATGGACTTATAAAGTTAATTAGTTCTAACATTACTTATCCAAAATGATATGAGAAGAGAAAGGGAGGGAAAGTAGTACTCAAAATTGGTAATACATGAGGGAATTTCAAAAATTCATGGAAAGATTTGTATTATTTTTACTTCTATTTTCCATGAACTTTTTGAAGTACTCTCAGATATAGCTACATAACAAAATTACGTGTAAAAGCCACAGTCCTTTATGGCTGTCCAAAGATTCCATACAGAGTTCATATCAGTGATACTCTCAGCAACATTGGATCTGCAATGCCATAAGAACAAAGTGGTATAGTTTCTTGTATGAAAGATCATTACTTAAACTGCAACTACTGTAGAACCTTCTCTTGCCAGGGTCTCAGGAAAACTAGAGGTTTTGCCTATCAGTTTACTAAAGTTTTTTACTAGAGTTTACACAAAAAATGGGTCAGGGCAACATACATAAATATAGCATATGTTGCCGCCAAAATCCAAAAAGGCCCACCAAATATCGTGCTTCTTTCTTAGCAGTAGTCAGTGCAAGGCAAAGCATCTTGGCTTCTATATAGAAGGAAGTTTCAACATTCTTCACCATTAAACACTTGGAAAATTCTCTGCAGTGACAGGTCTCTGAGTATATGTCATGATTTTTCTCCTAAACTTTAGCTCTAGCACATGCATTTGTTTGTGTTTCTAAGGTGCCAGATACTTCCTGCTCACCAGATCCAATGTCATATTATTAATAGATTAGGCCAGCGTGATTTAGTATAGGAAGTCTAAATAATCAAGCTTCTTGAAAACTACATAAGGGCAGACAACAGCAGAACTAAACTAGTTTTGGGAAATGAGAATTAAGTTGGTTTTCTTTCTCTGTCATGATTTGTAATGTCCATTTTGACTAGAATAAAAAAAATGAATTCACCAGATTCCAATAGCTATCAGGTGCCAGGAACAGTGTTGATTTTCTTTAGCAAAGATGCTACATCTCTGGCCTCAACTATAATTACAGTTACTAGCTCACTGCAAGATCCATCTGATTTTTCAACAAACAGATGCTATAAAAGGGCACTGTGGTAAGAATATCATTTTTGCATCTCTTAAGTTTTTGAAGGTATCACAAATCTCTGAAAATTTGCAGGAGTATGGCATTGATTTGCCTATTATTTTGGTGTGGATGGGCAGCCCCAGGGGTTTCCACTTGGCTCTTCCAGCAACAATAACCCTCATTTCATGGGTCAGGGAGCCACGGTACAGATTATGCCATTTGAAAAGTGTGTCTACTTTAACTTTTCCTTCAAAAAACTCAAGAAATAACTTCAGGAAGGTTCTGTGGACTTCCTGAGCATTTTGGCAGATAAACATGGACTGAAACTTCATTTATTTTCTCAACCTTATAAACTCCCATCCTGACCAGTGGGTGATATTTTGATTGTCCAAGAAGAAGGAACCATTTAGAATAAATA
>NW_007779813.1:2765-3142 GCF_000696425.1 Galeopterus variegatus
ATATGTCCTGAGAATTTGCATTTCTACTAATTTCCCAGGTGATGCTGATGTTGCTGGACAATGAACCATACTTTATTAACTATTGCTTAAGAAAATCAAACTTTAGTCAGTAGGGTTCTGGGTCTATGAATTTCTTTCTCGCTTTCTTCATTTTTATATAAAAGATAAAGTTTATCTTTTTATCGGTTATGAATATTCATGACATACAGAGTTGAGTGTCACCCCTTGTGCCCAAGATGTGAAGGCCAGATTCATACTGGCAGCATGGCCATTACCACAAATTGCATTTGTACCCCATGTCTCCCACCCAATTATCCCCAACATCCCTCCCTTTCTCCCTCCCCTTCCCCTGCTCCACTTTGTATCCCAAGATATGT
>NW_007779814.1:0-992 GCF_000696425.1 Galeopterus variegatus
TTTAGATGAACTCTAAAGAAACACTGCTAGAAGAAATAATACAGCAGCAGGGCAGTTTTATATCACTAATGACCACCCTACCCTCAAATGGGCAGTCTATACTGGCTAGAGAGTCTTAACTTTTTCTCTAAGGCATTTTCCAACTCCTTGAGTCAACTGTTCTGTCTGAATCCCCCCCACACACATATACACACCAAATCCCATCACTTTCTGTGGATGGTGACCTGGCCTCCAACTCTATACTTTACTGAAGTCAACAGTAAATTAATAGATCGGTCATCAGGGACTCCCTCATCTTGCCAACACCGGTGTACCAACTTACCGTGAATTCATACGAGTCATCTTCTCCTCTCCTATAATGGTAAATTGAACTTTTGGACTATAAAGCTGTTTGCTCACTTCCTTGGGCTGTTCTGAGGCGGTGCTATACAGAGAGGTATCATGGTTTTCCATCCAGTAAAATATGAGCTTCATGAAAGCAGGGATTTTGGTCTGTTTTGTTCACTTCTGTACTGCCAGAACCTGCAACAGTGCCTGGCATATGTAAATGAATATTTACTCAATGAATATTTGTTTAATGGATAATCAAATTAATTTTTGGATTTGTTATCTCATTAAAGATACAAAGAGAGTCTTTATAACTATGCTAAGGAGAATAATATTCTCCCATTCTACCTTTTTTACCCATGTTTTCAGAACTATTTCTCTGGGTTTGTTCTCAATTTTAATTAATTTGACTGATAATCAGAGAGTAGGAATCCTAAGGGTTTTACTCAGTTTTGCCAGTGACTTGCTTTCTAAGTTAAATTGTAGGCATCCTCTGCTTAGTTTCTTTCTATTGGAAGTTAGGATAATGGTAGTTCCAGTGGTAGATGATTCGTGGCAAATGGGATCAGGGATGGAGTAACTATAGCCCAATGGTGCCAAAGCCAATCTGGATATCAGAATCACCTGTGCAACTAAAAATTACAGGTGAACCACTTATGTGGGTT
>NW_007779814.1:1749-2506 GCF_000696425.1 Galeopterus variegatus
AACCACTGATCAATACAATGAATAAACCATAGGTATTAAACATTTTAAAATTTTACGACCTTTGTAAATTTGTTGAATCACACCGTTTTTTCATTCCGCACATTGGCTACATCATCAGATATAACACATTTTAGCAGATTCCACTTCAGGTGGTGCTGAATTATTTTCTCAAATTCTTTCAAAATATTCTCACCCATAGTTGTTCTATGCAGTCTGTTTAAGGCTAATTCTTCAGTCACTTCAAACTCGGCATCAACTTCTTGAATAAGCAACTGAGCAGTATTGGTAACATCTGTCAACTCATTAAGAACCAAAGAGAGTCACCTGCCTTGTTTTAGTCTCATTAAGAACAAAAGAGAGTCACCTGCCTTCTTTTAGTTTACGATGGATATTATTCCTGAGGTCCTCAACTATTTGATGAGCTATTCTCACTAAAAGGCTAATAATCTTAAATCTAGTTTCTCTGGGCTCATTTCTTCATCTACTACAAGCACCCAGGATTTCATCAACTCACCATTAGTAAATGGCTATCCTTTCTTGGCTAACAAATGAGCCACTCAAATTTACTTTTGTTGCAGTCTGTTTTCATTTTTTGTCTTTGTGAAGAAATTCTGAGGTGATGAGATATTTTATTTTAAATATTCTAATTTTTCTGATCGTCGCTTTCTTTACGTTGGGGACACTGTGATTGTTAGTGTTTAGTCTGGTAATGTCAACCTATATTGACAAGTGCTTAGTCTGGTAAAGTTGACATATA
>NW_007779814.1:2846-3142 GCF_000696425.1 Galeopterus variegatus
ACAGGATTTAATCAACTCACCATTAGTAAATGGCTATCCTTTCTTGGCTAACAAATGAGCCGCTCAAATTTACTTTTGTTACAGTCAGTTTTCATTTTTTGTCTTTGTGAAGAAATTCTGCAGTGATGAGATACTTTATTTTAAGTATTCTAATTTTTCTGATCATCGCTTTCTTTACATTGGGGATACTGTGATTGTTAGTGTTTAGTCTGGTAAGGTCAACATATATGACAAATGCTTAGTCTGGTAAAGTTGACATATATTTTTTCCCCATGGCTGTTATGTCATTGCACAGT
>NW_007779815.1:0-3142 GCF_000696425.1 Galeopterus variegatus
GCAGCTAAAGAGGAAAGCCAGCTTGTGTACAAAGCGAAGACAATAGACTTATAGGAGAAGTCTGGGTAGCAACTATAGAATCAAGAATATTGTGAAATAATATTTTCAAAAGTGTTGACACAAAATAATCTTTAGCCTAGACATTTTTTACCCAGCAACACTATATTTCAGTGATGAGAGTTGTCCTAAACTGTCAGTTTTCTATTACCAGATGCACCTCTTGATTTATGCTTTTAGTAGATTTTGCTTATAATAAACTTATGTTTTAAATGTGCAGTAAGACTACGAGTTTCTGAGACTAATACCTATTGTATGTTTTTATGTCAATAATGAGTATATTTCTCATTGGAGGGCCTCAGTGGAGAGAATGATGAATCGTTGATTGACTGACTAGTATAGCTACTGTGATTCTCTCTAGATACCAGGGACCAGGTGTCTATAGCTTAGGTAAATCACTGTTATATAGTGATTTTGGTTATTTTGGTAGTACTAGACTTAAATGTGTGGTTTGAGGATACCTAGATATATTTGTTCTTGGGATATTTGCATTAGGGTTCTTCAGTGCCATAATGCAATCTGTTTTTTGTTATTTAAATTCATCCATATTCCTCACAATTCCAATGAAAAGAAATCCTTTTGTACTAACTGAATCTACAACTTATAAATGATGTGACCTTGAGCACTAATACCCACATCACAGGTGAGGACTAGAGAGTAAAACTTATGTAAATAATTTATTACAGTGCCCAGCATGTAGAAAGCACCCAAGAAGTGAGATTGAACCCCTTTTTCTGTTTTCTGGGAATTGTGGCTTAAGTTTCAATGCTGAAGACAGTGAGCCCTGGGAGCACTCACATTTCTAAGGTGAAGATAATGGGAGTTATATATTTTCTCCATGTAAGTCCTCCATGGCTTATCGAGGTTCCGTCTCTCTTTAGATGTCACCCCAGTTTGCTGGTATTCCTGGGGCTCTCCAGCTTATGTGAGCAAAAGATGAAGAGTTGAAGAAATCAACTCAGCACAGAGAGGAAAACACAACTGTTTCCTAGTGAGTTTGTAGTTCAGTAAACCAGTCACATGTGTTTTTCTTATTAATATGAGCCAAAAGAACAGACATTCTGTGCCTTCTTATTAATCTTGATTCTATCCATTCTAATATCATTCTGGTGCCCTAATTTATAATCTAACATTAAGTGACTGTTTTCTCAGCATAGCTTACAGTTTTCAAATAGTATATAGTGTTTTGTAGGTTAGAAAGCACATTAGCCTATACTATCTCATTTTATCCTCATGACATTTGATACATTGTTGTGGGTGGGAAAGTGATTATTTTTCCTATTTCACATGAAAGAAATCAAGTTTCTAAACTGTTAAATGACTTGTTCAAGTCATGCAACCAGAACTAGGTTGAGCTGGCATCCTTTCATCCCAAATGTAGCACATGTTCATTAAATATGAGTATGACGTTACGCCGTGTACTCTCCAAGACAATGGAGGTGCAGTGGCCAGAATGATGTGCAAGGTACTGACTGTCTTGGATTTCACATTCTAGTAGAGGTAGACAGATAAAAAGTAATTAGTTAAACAAGGTAATCTCAGTTATTAGTTCAGTGCAGAATAAATATCAGAGTACAGTAGAGAGAGTGACTAGGGGTAGAGGAGGGAGGCTACCTGGGGCTCAGTGATCCGATGACTGCCCTTAAGCATGGATGTAAGTAAGAAAGTGCCAGCCACACAGAACATCATACTCCAGGCAGTGGATAGAGCGAAGTGCAACACACTCGAGTGAGTTTGCACTTTTCAAGCAACAGAATGAGGCTGAGCTTTAGTAAGTGAGGTGAAGAGTGTAAGGGAAGATTTAGGAGAGAAAAGTCATGGCCAGAGCCTGCAGGCTTCAAAGACCTTAGGAAGGAGTTTGCATTTCATTTTGAGTGTGATGGGAAACCACTGGAGGGTTTTAAGTTGGAGTGATTTCCATATTTAAGAAGCTGCCTTGCTGTTGTGTGGAGACTTGTCTTCTGGGAGGGGACAAGAGTGTAGGCAAAGTCACTGTTTCTGAAGCCTTGTGGGCAAGAGACAATCCAGGGCTCAGGTGGTGGCAGCCAGACTTGAGTGACTGGGTGCGGGATTTTAGATGACATTGTTGGGTAGAAGTCTAGTGCTCCTTTCACTATAACACTTCCAGCGTCAGAGCTTCCAAATGCATTTCCCAGCTCTGGGAGGAACCCAGCAGCAGAGCCCGGGCTTTCCCCCATCATGGGCTCCAGACACTTTTTCCTTCTGTCAATTCCAGAGCCACCAAGCTCCTTCCTTTGGACCAACCTCTCCACCCTTGCCCATTCTCACCACTGTCCTCTCATCCTGCAGGTCTTAAGGCAGATGTCCCCTCCTCAGGGATCTTCCCTGACCATGCTGGAATACTCCTGCTCTTCCCGATCCTTCCCGAGCCCTCCTGCCAATTATCATGCTGTGTGACTATCTGTTTACTTGTCTGTCTCTTCAGCTGGAATGTAAGCTTCTTGACAGAGACTATCTTGCTTGTACATAGTTATGCTGTCAGCGTGCACAGTTATGTTCCCAGCGGATAGAGTACTCAGTAAACAGTGACAGCTAGCACTTTGGAGCACTGGATTCATGACAAAGAGCACCTGAGCACTGAAGTGAAGAGGTAAACCTGGGCTGTGCGTCCAGGCAGCTTCGCGTCTGTATTTTTGACCACTGCATTACGCTGCCTACACGATAATGGATGAATCAAGGAGAATGGCGTTGAATCCTCCCCTTAGCTCTAAAAGATGCTTTAAAATGTTTTTCATTTGAATAAAATCTGTCATTATGGATGGGTAGTAACAAAAACCCAACAGTGCTTAGCTCCACATATGCCTAAATTTAAATGACCCAGTGGAGAAGATGCCAGTTTCCAGCTTCTCTTGGTTTATTTGTACCCCTCAAGGAACTAGCCGTTTTTACTCCTTTCAGAATGGGGGAACGGTTTTGCTTCCATTGCTTCTGACCCCCTGGTTTCTACAGACCATGTGATGTTTTGTATTTCATTGAGTTCTGCTGCTGGTAAGCTGCCAAGTTCACTGTCAAACTCATCTCTTAAATTCTTTGACTATGTTCATGAGCAATTAAAAAAAAAAAA
>NW_007779816.1:0-970 GCF_000696425.1 Galeopterus variegatus
GCTGGTGGTGGCTGTCTCCACATCAGGATTCAATTCTGGAAAAACAAAATGGAAGATGGGTGTGGTCACAAGCTAATGGTGGAAATCAAGTACACTGGAGAAAAGCATTCCTTCCCTCAGGAACACAAAAGATGGGAGCCCACTGACACCTGCCCAGGACTCCTTCAATTGAAGCCAGACCCTCCCTTACCAAAAGCCTGTTTGTTCTCCGGAGACACGTCTGTGATCAATTCTAGGTCCATGGTCCATACTAGGTCCGTGGTTGACTCTGGGTCTGTGGATAACTCTGGATCAGTGGTCAATTCTAGTAGATCAGTGGTTGATTCCAGAGAACAGATCGAGTACTTTCTAGCAAGAATATTTGTTCCATCTCCACACCCTTCCCATTCCTATCTAGATCTTTTCCAGGGGAAAATATGGAACGTAAAGTGGTATAGCAAATCAAATGTGGTCTCACCACAGTCTCTCTTCTACCAACTGTAGAAAGTCCAGTAGACTAATTGCTACCCACCCCTACTCCACCGTCCACTGTGGAGACCAGTTTAGGAAGGAGCATGTGCCTCTAAAGGCGTGTGGGTCAGACTGGAACAGGAGAATAATTCCAAGACTCCCCCTATATAATCCTTCCAGTTTCCTGAAAGCTAAATACAAAAACCAAGAGGGGTTAAGGAGCAAAGAAAACACTCTTAAATGGGCTACTCCTACCATGTTTTCATTTAATGGGCTGGGTCTAAGACTTCATTTTCCAGCCTGTCCCATAGAACGCACAATCCAGGCATCTGGGGACTTGCTAACCACAGAAGCATCATAACTTTGTCAGTCTGTGGAGTGACAGCCAGGGTCTCCTGAGACTGTAGTGAGGGAAGACGTGCAGAGACCCTGTGGTGGGCTGTGGGCACCTCGCCATGGAGACCACAGTCAGCTCTCTAATGCAGTCACTTTGCTTTATCACACATTCACAGCAGCAAAG
>NW_007779816.1:2739-3142 GCF_000696425.1 Galeopterus variegatus
GAGCAGGCAGGGAGACTGCACTGCATGTGCACACCTAGAACTCCACTGGGCTTTTATAGACCCTGCAGCCCCTAAGACCCTCAGCCCTGGAAGTGGCATTTCCACATAGTTGAAAAAAAAAAAAATCCTGGCCCACACAGTAAGAATGCCCCTGGAGCAAAGGCAGGAAAAGAGAACTGGGGGAACTGGGGGAAAGGGAGAAGCGAGGAGGATGTTTGGAGGAAAAGTCTGATAAAGTCTGATAAAGTCTTTGCGAAATCAGGCTGCATTCTCCTGTGACTTAGCTGCTTCTCTGAGGGTCAGGGGAGAAATTCGTGTTCCACCAGATGGCTGAGGTAACCACCCCATCCTGGCCCCAGGTTGCAAGATTGTTATCCACACTGGAGCCAAATATGGTTTTGCT
>NW_007779817.1:0-406 GCF_000696425.1 Galeopterus variegatus
GCAGCGTAAAGCCTGAAGTCAAATTCTGGCTTTCTGGAGAGTAAGCTAGTTACTTACTAGCAGGGTCACCTCAAGCATATTGCTTAACCTTACTTATCTGTTCATCTCTAAATGTTTTTTTTCCCCAAGAATCAAATGTATTAGCATGTCGCCTAAAACAGTATCTAATTTATAGTAGGCTTCTGTCATTTCCACTAATACAGCTGTGAATTAACACAGCTGGAGAGGAGACATTGCCTATGCGTTACATTAATCACCAGAGAGACAGGTAAGTGTGACATTGGTCCTAGTTCATTGTCAGGGAGGCATTTGTTTGCTAGTGTTATCATGCTTACTGATTTTTTAAAAAATTTACCTGTTCAAGGCCATGATCAATCCCACAGCAACCCCGATCGCATGCATGTCT
>NW_007779817.1:1050-3142 GCF_000696425.1 Galeopterus variegatus
AAAAATTTACCTGTTCAAGGCCATGATCAATCCCACAGCAACCCCGATCGCATGCATGTCTCGTAGAGCAGCCCTGAGCCCCATTGCAATGCATTCATTGAGTTGGCTATATTTTGCTCAGCTAATAGCAGATGTCTTCTCGGCCTGGCCTGAGGTACCCCTTGTTCTATCTACACCACTCGATGCCATTTCTCTGAGACACAACAGTTACTAACCGCTGTAATTTCTCTAGACAGGTCTCCGGTGAACTTGCTTGCCATCTGGAATTGGCTGCTCTCTCATCATTTGTCCTCATGGTCCTTGAGAAAATTCTGAGGCTGAAGGATGCTTTGTGACAGATTGTCAGAAGAGTTTAGATTTGCTGACCAGGCCCTCAATTATATTAGTTCTGGGTAGGACCCTGCAGCCTAGGCTTGAGTCACTTTGATATCTTGTTTGTTACCTTACATTCTATCCTCAATTTACTTACAAAGAATGTACCACACCACCCCCAACCTGACCCAAGGCGAGGGGGCCTGATTAAACTATTCTATTTTCCCAACAATGATAAAGGAGTATCTATAAGATATAAGAAAATTCTGTACAGTCAGTACCCTAGAGCTGAGAGCACCCAAGGAAGCACAGACTTGGAAGTTGCTCAGACCTCACTGGAGAAGAGGTGGTTCAGCCTGCTGGATGAGCAGAGATGTTGGGTGGTTTGGCCAGATCAGAGCTGGTCCAGAGTTACTGGCTAAGCAATAGGCTGTCATCTAGGGTGCCTGCCGGAGAGCAGGCAGGCAGTAACCAGTGGTGTTCACATGCAGTGGGAGTCTGGACACCAGCAAGGCCTTCAGAGCACATGGGCTGTATGGGAACTTGCAGAGGGAGGGGTTATTCTGTCTGTGCCCCACTGGGCCAAAAGCAGCTGTGTGTAGGCCAGGAGGGGCTTTGGTTTCCATGGTGAGAGGGCTTCGGAAAGGGTATCACCAAGCAGAGGCCATAAGGTTGCAGAGGGAGGGTGTTCTGGGCCTATGGCTGAGGCAGGCTCCATCATAAGTCTTCCCATGCACAAGGCTGACACCCAGTCCCTACCAGAAACTTCAAGAAGACTTTTCATCCTGTAATGTGCCTTCGTCACCGTCTACTGTGAAAGCTTCACATTATGCTCACTTTAACGAAGAAATGCTTAAAGGAATTCTGTTGTTTATCACAAGAGGGCAGATATTGAAGAGTGCACTTGGAGCTGCCAGGCAATAAATCAATAACAACACATCTTCCATCTTCAGAGCTTCCTTAACTCATTTGGTTCCATGGATACATAGAACCCAAAGGTGTTGCTGTGTTTCAGGCACTGTCAGGGTCATCAGTGCCTACAGAGCCAGGAAAAGCCTGGCCAGGTGATCTCAGGCAAATCACTTCCTCCTGTGGGTCTTTTCCCTCATCTGATAATGAGGGGTTGGATCGGGTCAGTGATTTTTAAATGCCAGGCTTCAGTGAGGTGAGAAAAACAAATATAGTATTTCGTAGAGCTAAACTCATTCAATTTAAGGGTTGAATCTTTCAACCTTATGAAATTATGTTAATAGGAATTCTTTTTTATCCTTACTTAGCAAAATAAAAGTCAGCAAGCTCATATATATATATTTTTTTTTTCAAAATTTTACTAGTCTGTGGAAACTGAGAGTCTGGTCACTCTGGAACTAGAGGTTCTCTCTTGAAGGGCTCTCTCATCCCTGAGATTGGTCTGAAAGGTGTGTTGATATTGCTTCTTGAAACAGGCAGAAGGAAATCTAGAAGAGGCACTCATTTCAGCAGCACATGGAGTAAAGCTGGGTCTGTCACACGGGAGGAGCATGGCCCCTGTATCATGATGACTCGCATATACGTGAAGTATTTCATATTTTCAAGGTTTTATTGTAAACTCTAGGGCAACCACTAAAACATTATAAAACGAGCCATAACTCATAAGCTATAGCAGAAATATAGTGAAATTACGTAAAATACTCAATCCAAAAGCAGTCAGAAAATCTAGAAAAGGCTGGAAAAATTATTTTGCATGAGTATCTCGCTTAGCATAACAACGAAGTCTTTTTTTTTTTTTTTTTTTCTTTTT
>NW_007779818.1:0-639 GCF_000696425.1 Galeopterus variegatus
TGCCCCCACCTGACACCTGGTATGCATAGCATAGAGGAGTGGGGGGGACCATTTAAATGCACTGGTTTAAATGCAGTGGCGGGGCTCAGGTTTGCTCCTGGGTCTTGGGACCTTCAGCATCCAGCTGCTTTTGTCTGCAGTCTTTGCACCAAGGTCATCAGGTACCTCACTAGGAAGGTGTCTTGCCTATCCTTGCTGTTCCTTGTGACCTCACAGTGGGAGCTATTCCCTGGGCCTTTGGTAGGTCCTTGTTGAATCAAATAAAGCCACTGGGCATTAACACATAAACACGTGGGTGTTTCTGTCTCAGGCATCCCCCTTTCTCCATGGTCCTCATGACATGAGCAGCCCAAGGGGGCTTCCCCTGTGCTGACCCCATCCTTAGACATTTAGTCAACATATATTTGTGGAGAGCCCGAATGTGCCAGCTACTCTGCTAGGTGCCAGGAAGCAATAATGAGCAATGGAGCCAACAGAGCCTCACGGAGCCTATGTTCTTGTGGAGGTAAATACGAATTAATCACATGATTAATGTAAAATTTTGACTTCAATAATCCTGTGTGATAGGGGGATTCAACCTGATCCAGGAGGCCAGGAAAGGCTTCTCTAGGAAGTGGCAACTAAGCTGAGAGATGAGTG
>NW_007779818.1:2137-3142 GCF_000696425.1 Galeopterus variegatus
GGGGAAGACAAGCTGACTGGAGGCATGAGGGGGTGGGACTCTGCAGGGCTTGATGGGCCACATAAAAGAGTTTGATCTCTATACCCCATGGAAGTGTTTAAGTGTGTGGGGGGAGTTGAGCGGAGACATGAATAAATTTGCATTTCAAATAATCCCTCTGGCTACAGTGTGGAGAACAGTGTAGGAGGCCAGAGAATAGCTGGCTAGTTAGGAGGCTTCTGCAGGAGTCCCATGGAGAGATGTGAGAAGTTTGGATTAGGATGGTGCAAAGAGAAGGGAATGGAACGATACTCTATGGGTAAATTAAGAGCATAGCAGGCACTGTATGCTGCTTTTTATTGAGTGCATATTATGTACTAGCCACTGTGCTACTCCCTTTACATATGTTATCTTATTTACTCTCAGAGTTATTATAAGGATGAAATATTCCTGTCCTTTTACACATGAAGAAACTGACTCAGAGAGGGTAAGTCATTTGCTCAAGGCCACACAGCCAGTTGGTAGCAGAGCCCTATAGCAGCCTCTCAAACTTTAGTGTGCATTTGAATCATCTTGTTAATACTCTGATTCTGATTCAGCAGGTCAGGTGTGGGGCTTGAGATGCTGCATTTCCAGCAGGCTCCCTGGGCACACCCAACTGCTGGTCCCTGGACCACACTTTGAGCAGCAGGGCTCTGTCAGCCTCCAGGGCCACACTCTCAACCATGGTGCCATAGAACAGCTATAGACGGGGTAAGATTTCTGAGATGCTCAAATCTGAATCCCACGGGCAGGATGTGGGAGAGCTGTCTGGACCTCAGACAGCTCAGGAGTCATTTCACATTTTCATTTCCTACATTCCCTTTCAATAGCTCATGCAAGTCCAGAAGTGAGAGGGCTGGAGGCAGCACCTCCACTACTCCCCACCCTCTCCAGCGCAGTGCAACCAAACCCTGCCTGTGACCCGCTTCTGTCCGATAGACCAGGGGCCATGTGTATTCGCGGGTGCCTCATCAGCAGTCAGCA
>NW_007779819.1:0-783 GCF_000696425.1 Galeopterus variegatus
AGGGAGTTGAGAAGAAATTTTTTAAAAAGCAAGTTTACAAATTTTGCATGCTATTACTTGATTAATATTCTTGTAAGATATCCTCTTTAATAATCAGATCCCAAATCAATTTTCTACATGAACTACACAGCAAATGTCATAGGAAATGTCCTTAAAGCTCCACTCTTATCTCACAATAGTAAATGGAGGGCAGCACATTGTGATGCAGATTTGCTACAAAGTTCTGCCTACTTCACTAGCAAAAGGGTTTCCAATGAATATCATTATCCTGCCCACGAAGAAAAGCACACCTAGTCATGAGCAAAACACTACTCTGAGTAAAATGAAAAGCCCTCCCAGCTAGCAAAAGGAACCACCTGAAATTTGAATGTTTGGAAACTCCCCAGGGTGCAGGGAAGCAAGACAATAAGGATATTAGGTTATAGTTTAAGGAATCAAGAAGAGAGGTCAGTGTTACCACTGAGAGATGTTGAACTGAGCTTGATATTTAACAAAGGTTATATATTTGAGAGCTATAATAAAATATGTAAGGCTATGGAAATGGCTGTGCTATTTAGAGGCATTATCAAGAACAAGTCTTAAAGTCCTCTCTAAAAAAAATATCCAGTAAGTGAGGTAGTTTCATATTATTATGTGCTTCCAAAATAAAGTCTTGAAGTGAAAATGCATGTAGTTTTTACCGTTTGCTGTATACTATATATTCATACTAAAGGATTATTTTGCTACAAAATTAGGAGTCTCAAAGATAGATGCACATTTAATTTAACAGTGAATTGCTTTAAA
>NW_007779819.1:2200-3142 GCF_000696425.1 Galeopterus variegatus
GGGGGGAGGGGGTTGAATGATATTTTTAGCCTTTATGGATGGTTTGGGGAAAGATGGATTCTAGTTTCCGTGGGTTGTGTAAGGCAGGATGAGGGGCGAGAGGCAGAAGGGCAGGAGGTCAGACAGATAGATCGTTTATGAGACCTTCACTTTAGGGAATCACTTTTTGAGACAGGGACATTCCAGATTGAGTAATTCGACACTAACACCATTTCTATCATTAAACAAGGATATAAATTTTGAAGTAAATGCTCTTTATTGGTTTTTAATAAATCAGTGATCACTTATTACTTACTTTAAACTGTATCTTTATTGATGTCTAAAATAAACACGTGTTATTCCTACGTTTAAAATGTTATAATCATTTTGGATGACTAAAACCAATTATAAACTCTGGACAAAATATATAAATAAAAAGAAGTACTTGATGGCTCTGAAGAGTGAATAAATACAGGCAGAGTTTGGAAAGAAGTTGAGCCACATGAATGTGTTTCCTTTTTAGGGGTGGGTGGCTAAAATAACAATAGGCAGTCTAAGTGTATTTCTGGCTGGAAGAACCAGGGAATCAGGGTCACCAGAAAAGAATCAGGAAAACTTGAAAAAGGGGAGCCAGAAGAAGAAACTTCAAATTCTGTGTACAAGTTTGCCAAGATTGTATGTACGTGCAGAATAAACTAAAAGCAGTCTGACTTGAGAGCTGAGTTTCTACCCACTAAAGGTATGACAGATTTTGGGTCTAACCTGTTTTGTTAGAAAAAACATCAACTCCCTTTAGAGTGACAGAAAATAATTCTGACTATCCATAGTTCAACATTCACAAAGTCCAGTATACAATCCCATACTACTTATACGAAAAGCGTTACCCAAGTCACAGTCTTGAGCATCATTTGTCTTTCAAGGACTTTATTGAAAGGCCTGTTCAAACCTATTTTTTTTTTTTTT
>NW_007779820.1:0-639 GCF_000696425.1 Galeopterus variegatus
ACCCACTGAAGGGCACAGAGCACCCGATAGTGCCGGTAGGGGCGGGGAAGGCTGAAAACTGTTGAAAAGCCTGAGAGTTTCTGAGACCTCCAGACGTCCCTGAGCAATTGCTCCTTCCCTGACCCTGGCAGAAAAGCAGACCCTTGTTGCCTAAAAATGGTAAAACTTAGGGCCTCAGTTCCACAGAAGGGGTGGGGAAAATTCCATGCTGAAAATAGGAAGTTAAAGTAAAAACTTAGAGTCTGAATGTTGAGACCCCCTACCCTTCTCCCTCTTGGCATACAGATCACTGACAAGCCACCATATGACTCTCCGGGAAGAATGTCAGGGAGTCCAATTAGAGCAAGAGATAAGACCTAAAGACAGTGACTTTGGGGGGCTCCCCGATGAAGCAGCGCAGCCAAGCACGGGAGAGGAAACCCAGCAGATGAACTCTGACCCCTGCTCCGGGCTTCTGGCAGCCTTCCAGCACCCACTCGCAATTGAGGAAGATCTGCACATGAGAGGCAGGGCCACAACCAACAGACAGAAGCAACTGGCAAGTACAAAACTCGAAAAGAAATAACAAAATATTTTAGCCATGAAAATAGAACAGATAATCCTAAAAAGCAACATGCAAAGGACAAAAAAGCCGATCTT
>NW_007779820.1:1774-3142 GCF_000696425.1 Galeopterus variegatus
GGGACTCTAGGTAAAGACTAACAAAATATGAATAAACTGTGAACTTTAGTTAATGATCATAGATCAATATTGGTTCATTAATTGTAACAAATGTACCACGTAAACGTGAGACGTAAGTAGCAGGGAAAACTGGGTATGGAGTTTATGGGAACTCTCCACACTATCGTCGCAACTTTTCTTCAAATCTAAATATTATTTTAATGTAAAAAGTTTCTTATAAAAAGTTTCTTTTAAAAAGTAAAAAAAAAAAAAAAAGCAGCAAAAAATTAGAGAAAAAAAAAGAAAATTGAAGGATTAATGTGGGAAGTCCAAAACCTGACAAAATAGAAAAAACAGGGAAAGGCGACCTCCAAAGAAATAATTGAAGAGCATTAAGTTCCCATGTTCAAAGTACCCAGAAAAGTGTTTGAAAGTAGACTTACCCTAAGACACATCTTCATGACATTTCAGAAGACTGAGTCTAAGAGAGGCTAAAAACTAGAAAGAGAAAAAGCAGCTTTCATTTTAGGGGCCAAAATAACATCAGCATCAGACTTAACAGAAATACTAGAGGATAATAGAGCAATGTCTCCAAAATTCTGAGATGGTGTCATAGAAATGCTGCTGCTCCCTTGTGGGTACATCACATAAGTAGAAAAGCAGTGCGGCTCGTGGTAACCTTGATGACCGAGTCAAACTGGTATCTGCCAGCTTTCTCCACAATAAACATGACCATTTCCCATTTGTATTTCATTAGTACTTTGTTAGCAGATATTCTAGTATTACACCAATATTCTGTCCCTAATCATCTACTTCCACCCACCAGCCTTGGGATCCATTGACAATACCTACCTGTGTCAACTACTTTCATGGTGTCTGCCAAGTGATGTTACTATTAGTTGACACTCTGCTGGTTGGAAGAGTTTTCCTTTCTCCTCCATTTGGAGATGTGTTTATTTCTTTACTTATTTTCTTATATCAATATGGCCCTGGGGTTTCTATTTTATTGAACAGGTTGTAACCCAATACTCTAATTTTTTATTTTTATGCTCAGATAGCCCTCAATCTGGTTAGTGGGGGCTCCTTCAAGCTGGCCCAATGTCCTTTTGACATGATTCCTTAATTCTCTGAGTACTACCTTAGATTCTAACATAATGAGATAGTCCAGGCTTGTCTTGTACTTCTCCTGCCCCAGCCTGGATTCAGCCATGTCTTCTAGGAGATGCATACATGTACATCTGTAGTGGATTGAATTATGTCCCCCAAAACTACTGAAGTTTGAATTGTGCCCTAAGTTTCATGTATTAGAAACTTGGCCCCCACTGTGGCTGTTAAGAGGGTGGGAGATCCTATTATGGTAATTGGAAGGTGGAGCCTTGAAGAGGTGAT
>NW_007779821.1:0-525 GCF_000696425.1 Galeopterus variegatus
CCTGTGAAGTACATTTGCTTTAAGAATCCTCTCCAATACATGGCGTTTTCTACTTATGTTGCTGTTACTGATTTCTGGCTTAATTCCATTAGGGACAGAGAATATACTCTGTATGCTTTTAATCCTTCCAAATTTTTAAAATATGCTTCATGGCTTACTATATATTCAATTTTTGCAAATGTCCTGTGTTTGCTCAAAATGGATGTGTAGTGCACAGTTGTTTTGGTATAGTGACATGTATATATAAATATGGTGAGACACACAAAGAGAAAGCATGCCAAGTTTATTAGTTGTGATATTTCAATATTCTATATCATTTTAATTTTTTGTGTGCTTATTTGCAGGGGCACGCCTGGGGTCCTCCCGCAAATCCAGAAGGAGAAGGAGCCGACAGGATTGCCCCTGGTGTTGGGACCGAGGGATCTCGGGGAAAAGTGAGCCTGCTGCCCGCCAACCCATCCCCCTGAAAGAGACACTCAGACGTGGCAGGGGTTCTGTCAGGGCAGTTCCACTTTATTGCCATTA
>NW_007779821.1:2449-3142 GCF_000696425.1 Galeopterus variegatus
TGTGTGTGTGTGTGTGTGTGTGTGTGTGTGTTCAGTATTCTCTATCCTTTTATTTATGACTGCTTTGATACAGATTTTTATTTATCTATTTATTTTTTAGTGGTTGGCCAGTATGGGGATCTGAAGTTTTGATCTTGGTGTTACCAACGGATCAAACTGCCCCATCCCTTACTCAATTTTAAATCCATTAATTGAGCTCTTAATTTCAATTAATGTAGTCTTCATTTCTACAACTTCCAATTGACTACTGATAGTTCTAGTCCCTGCTGAAAATCTCAATATTATCTCTTTAATTCCTTGAATATAATTATTTGCTTTAAAAATCTCTATCTGATAATTCCATTATCTGGATCTTATATTAGCCTGTTTCTACTGTCTATTGTTTCTCTTGTTGGATCACACCATGTCTTTTGTGTGCATGGTTATTTTTATTTGGGCACAGGATATTGCATATGAAAAATTGCAACAATTATTTGAGACTCTGCATAATACTATATTCCTGTACAGAGGATTTACTTTTGCTTCCAGCAGGTCATTTAATGGCACTAATAATGCTTTACTGCAGTACTTAAAAACTTTTGCCCTCAAGAACACTTTGACCTTTTAAAAATTATTAAAGACTTCAAAGAGGATTTTTAATGTGGGTTATACCTATCAATATTTACCTTATTAGAAATTAAATGTTAAATACTT
>NW_007779822.1:0-222 GCF_000696425.1 Galeopterus variegatus
ATATCATGCACCTCAGTATAGTGAAAAATTGCAAACAGCAACAAAAAGTTCCAGCCAAGAATGGCAAGTGCCATCTTCCTATCCTCAGTATTTGCTAGTCCAGGGCAATATGTGAAGAGGTGAACGGAAAATTGAAATCTCCTTCAGTAAGTTTATACAAGGGAAGCCACTCACATTAACCTCACCTTGTCTTTCTGTCTCTTACTTTATAGTAATGCAGCT
>NW_007779822.1:2319-3142 GCF_000696425.1 Galeopterus variegatus
GCAATTTATAAGAAAATGAAATTTATTGCTCACAGTTTCCGAGGCTGGGAAGTCCAAAGTCCGGGGCACACATCTGGTGAGAGTCTTGTCCTGGTGGTGACTGCAGCAACCCAGAATATCACTTGGCAAATATGGTGGAGCAGAGAGAGACTAAACTCTCGTGTGTTTTTCTTTTAAACCCCTCAGAAACACATCCCTGACCACCATTATTAATGCATTCACTAGGCATAGTCCTCAAAATCTAACCACCTCTCCAAGACCCCACCTTTCAATTACCATAATAGGATTTCCCACTCACTTTACATTGTCACAGTGGGGACAAAGCCTCCAAAACATTAAACTTTGGGTGACACAATTCAATCCACCACAGTAACAGAGTCAGATCAACTCAGAAAGTCAGTCACCATATTTTAAAAACTACACCAAAACGATGGAAGAGGGAGTGCAATAAAGGAAACGATATTTATGAATCACAGCTTCTTCCAAAAACTGAGGAAAAACAAAAATTTCTAGAAATGATCAACAAAAACCAATCTGGATTATATTCTATATAAAATTATAATTGGAAAAAAAAGATATAATAAAGAGAATAGCATCTATACAGATAGTGCTAGATCTCCAGATGACATGCTCATAAAACAGTTAAAAATATAATCTACTACTTCACAACAAACCAAAAGACCTTTGGAAATTTGTATAATAAATGAAAGAAATGATAACATAAAGAAAACTCGGAAATGAGATACCAGAACTCAAAAAAGAATTAAAAATACAAGAAATAATTTAGTTTAGAAATAAGAATCACACTAAAGGAATTATAAGA
>NW_007779823.1:0-254 GCF_000696425.1 Galeopterus variegatus
TTTTAAGATTCTCTCTTTGTCTTTGAGTTTTGCTAATTTGACTATAACATGTCTTGGAGAAAACCTTTTGGGGTTGAATACATTTGGGGATATTTGAGCTTCCTGGATCTGAAGATCTGTGATTTTTCCTATTCCTTGGGAAGTTTTCTGCCAGTACTTTGTTGAATAGGTTTTCAATGCAATGTCCTTTTTACTCCCCTTCTGGAATACCCATGACTCAGATATTTGAGCGCTTAAGGTTGTCTGATATCTCT
>NW_007779823.1:2438-3141 GCF_000696425.1 Galeopterus variegatus
GAACCGGTCTGTATGTTGGATCCGAACCCTCGGGCGGGAGCGCCGCCGCGCTTCCCAAGCAATGCACTATCCAGTGCGCCACCAGGCCGGCCACATTGTGTACATTTTTAAACAAGTTTTCACTGAAGAGCATAGGCTGTATCCTAAAGAACTCTTGGCAAATTGACATGAAGAAGACATTATGATAGAAACACCTGGGCGAGGGTTAGGATTAGATAATTCAACGAAAGAAGAAATCCATGTGGTCAGTAAACATAAAGAAATGTTTTATATAGAATATAGTACTCAGGGGAATACAAATTAAGATTACGTTATGCCTATCGATAAGACCTGGAAAATAAATATATATGTAAAATGCTGATTGCAGGCAGAGATGTAAGGAAAAGAGTACTCACATTAGTTATAGAAATATGAATTATTACACCTTTTGGGAAAGCAATCCAGTATTAGCTATTAAAATAAAAACGTGAATACTTTTGACCCATCAATCTCACCCAGGGAATTTATTGCATGGAAATAAAAACACCAGTACCTTAGGGCATACGTACAGGTATTTTGTAGTATTGTTCATGGTGGCAAAAACCTGGAAACAAAGTAAAAGCCCATCCTTAAGAGAGTAGTTGAATAATTTTGGTACAATCCCTCTCCGGAATAATATGCACCCATTGAAAGAATGAATTTAGAGCTTCATCAGTTGACTTTT
>NW_007779824.1:0-604 GCF_000696425.1 Galeopterus variegatus
TCCGCATGTGAGTGACGTCGTGCAGCACCTCTTTCTGTGCCTGGCCTATTTCTCTTAACAAAATGTCCTTCAGGTTCATCCGTGTTGTCCCAAATGACAGGATTTCCTTCTTTTTTAAGCCGAGTAGAATTCCATCGTGTACATATCCCACTCACGTGTTGATAGACATTTAGGTTGGTTCCATACCCTGGCTATTGTGGATGGTGCTGCAGTGAGCATGGAAGTGCAGCCATCTCTTCCCATGCTGACTTCACTTCCTGTGCATATTTACCCAGAAGTGGAACTGCTGGATCACGTGGTGGTTCTAGTTTTAATCTTCTGAGGAGCCTCCACACTGTTTTCCACAATGGCCACACTAACTTCCATTCCCACCAGCAGCATGCGGGGCTCCCTTCTGCATGTCCTCTCCAGCAGTTGTCATCTTTCGGTGTCTTGATTACAGCCATTCTGACGGCTATGAGGTGATATAGTGGTTTTCATTTATATTTCCCTGATGATGAGTGATCTTGAGCATTTTTTTATGTACCTCTTGGCCATTTGTATGTCTTCTTTGAGAAATGTCCATTCAGCTCCTTTGCTCATTTTTTGGTCAGGTTATTTGTTT
>NW_007779824.1:2383-3141 GCF_000696425.1 Galeopterus variegatus
TCATGACTCTTCAGTTTCTGTGTTTATTCTTGCCCAAATTTGTATATTGTTTATTTCCTAAAAATCTATTTTTCATCTAGATTTTCAAATTTATCAGCCTGTTATTACTTTTTGGTTGTTACTTGGCCTATAGCAATTTCACTTGACTTCACTGTGAATTTTATTTACATCTCCTCTCCTTCTTTGTGGTCAGTCTTGACAGCATCAGTCTACTTGACCTTTCCATAAACTCTTTTTGGTTTTACTTTTTCTAGATGTTTTACACAAGGTGTTGCTAGGGTGCCTTATTTCACCAAGTTCTGCCTTTCCTTTATTTCTTATTTCTTGTTTCTTTGAGTTTTTCTGTAGTGCTTTTTCAAACATCATGAATTGAATGGTTTATGTATTTTTAAATTTTCTTACTTTCCAATAAATGTGCTTATAGCTATAAAAATTTCCTCTAGGTACTGGTGTACCCATTACTGGTGTACCTTCAGAATTTTGATACATGAAATATTCATTGTCATTAAGCCTTAAATATTTTTTCCATTTCTTTTTAATTTCATTTTTTAAATTAATATATATTACAGTTGACAATTTTTGTGTACAGTTTTATGCATTTTAACATATTTATAGATCCATAGATTCCACCACCACAGTACTGACCCATTTGGGTATTTCAGAATCAAGGTGACATGATACTCCATTTCATTTATGAATATAAATTTGACACTCAAGAAAAACCCTCATACTTGCCTTTAGAGTCACACATTCCCGCC
>NW_007779825.1:0-1223 GCF_000696425.1 Galeopterus variegatus
ACTTAGATCGATGAGCTCGGTCTAATGAGTTTCCTTAGGTCGATGTGCTTGGTCTGATGAGTTTAGTTTGATCGATGAGCTCGGTCTGATGAGTTAATTAGATCGATGAGCTCGGTCCGATGAGTTAACTTACACCAATGTGCTTGGTCTGATGAGTTTACTTACATCCATCATCTTGGTCTGATGAGTTTACTTAGATCGAACATCTTGGTCTGATGAGTTAACTTACACCAATGTGCTTGGTCTGATGAGTTTACTTACATCCATCATCGTGGTCTGATGAGTTTACTTAGATCGATGATCTTGGTCTGATGAGTTTAATTAGATCGATGGGCTCGGTCTGATGTATTTATTATGATCGCAGTGCTCGGTCTGATGAGTTTACTTAGATCGATGAGCTCGGTCCAATGAGTTTACTTAGGTCGATATGCTTGGTCTGATGAGTTTATTTTGATCGATGAGCTCGGTCTGATGAGTTTACTTAGATCGATGGGCTCGGTCTGATGTATTTATTATGATCGCAGTGCTCGGTCTGATGAGTTTACTTAGATCGATTCTCTGATGAGTTTCTCTGATGAGTTTAGTTAGATCGATGTGCTTGGTCTGATGAGTTTACTTTGATGGATGAGCTCGGTCTGATGAGTTTACTTAGATCGATTTGCTTTCTTTGACTAGTTCACTTAGATCGATGACATTGGTCTGAGGAGTTTAATTAGATCGATGAGATTGGTCTGATGAGTTTACTTAGATCGATGAGCTCAGTCTGATGAGTTTACTTAGATCGATCAGCTTTGTCTGATGAGTTTACTTATGTCGATGTGCCTCGTCTGATGAGTTTACTTTGATTGATGAGCTCGGTCTGATGAGTTTACCTAGATCGATTAGCTTTCTCTGATTAGTTTCCTTCGATCTCTTGGTCTGATGAGTTTAATTAGATCGATGAGCTCTGTCCTTTGAGTTTACTTAGGTCGCTGAGCTCAGTCTGATGAGTTTACGTACATCGATGTGCTTCGTCTGACTAGTTTACTTAGATCGATGAGCTCAGCCTGATGAGTTTACTTAGATCGATGAGCTCGGTTTCATGAGTTTACTTAGATCGATGTGCTTGGTCGGATGAGTGTAATTAGAATGATGAGCTTGGTCTGATGAGTTCACTAAGATCGATGAGCTCGGTCCAATGAGTTTACTTAGATCGATGTGCTCAGTCTGATCAGTTTACTTAG
>NW_007779825.1:2202-3141 GCF_000696425.1 Galeopterus variegatus
TCTGATGAGTTTATGTAGATCGATGAGCTCGGTCTGATAAGTTTACTTAGATCGATGAGCACAGTCTGATCAGTTTACTTAGATCGATGAGCTTGGTGTGATGAGTTTACTTAGATCAATGTGCTTGGTCTGATTAGGTTACTTAGATCGATGAGCTTGGTGTGGTGAGTTTACTTAGATCGAAGGGCTTAGTCTGATGTGTTTACTTTGATCGAATAGCTTTATCTGATGAGTTAACTTAGATCGATGAGCTCGGTCTGATGAGCGTAATAACTTCGTATAGCATACATTATACTTGTGCTTGTCTGTTGAGTTTACTGAGATCGATGAGCTTGGTCTGATGAGTTTACTTAGATCGAACATCTTGGTCTGATGAGTTAAATTAGACCAATGAGCTTGGTCTGATTAATTTACTTTGATAGATCATCTTGGTCTGATGAGTTTACTTAGATCGATTATCTCGGTGTGATGAGTTTATTAGAAATATGAGCTCGGTCTGATGAGTTTACTTAGATCGATGTGCTCGGTCCGATGAGTTTACTTAGGTCCATGAGCTCAGTCTGATGAGGTTACTTAGATCGATGTGCCTGGTCTTATTAGTTTACTTAGATCGATGAGCTCAGTCTGATGAGTTTACTTAGACCGATGAGCTCGGTTTGATGAGTTTAGTTAGATCGATGTGCTTGTTCTGATGAGTTTTCTTAGATCTATGTGCTTGTCTGATGAGATTACTTAGATAAATGAGCTTGGTGTGTTGAGTTTACTTAGATCGATGAACTTGGTCTGATGTGTTTATTTGATCGATGAGCTTGGTTCCGATGAATTTACTTAGATCGATGAGCTCGGACTTATGAGTTTACTTACATCGATGTGCTTCGTCTGATGAGCTTAATTTGATCGATGAGCTCGGTCTGATGAGTTTACTTAGATCGATGAGCT
>NW_007779826.1:0-957 GCF_000696425.1 Galeopterus variegatus
TGAGGGTTGCGGTCCGTTGCCGGACACGAAAAAAGACAAAAAGGAAAAAAAAAAAAAAGAGTCATTATATTTTCCTTATTTTTTCATTTTATTTTATTTTGATGAATATGTATTTAGAAAATACCTTACATTCTTTTTTAAACAGGCAATATAAATTATATTTATAATAAAATATATATTATAAAATACAGCTAATTTTTTTTTAGACATATGGAAAAAAATAAATCAAAATGCTAATACGAGTTATCGCTGGGAGACAGGAAAAAAAGGGACCTTCTTTCTTTTTCTTATGTTCTAATTTTATGAAATATAAAAACAGGAAAAATGCACCAAAGATGCTGAGCATACTTTAAAATAGAGGATGAGTTTCGTTTTAATTTTTAAATCCAACTTAAACCAAATATCAGTTTAAGTAACCATCAGTATGTGTTTACAATAAAAATGTTTTAAATGTTATTATGTTGTCTATATTGAGATATAAATCTTATAATGGACTTTTTCCCTTCATAATGAGGCAGAGAAATTTTTAATGAACTTTTATTCATTTTATACTGAACTTTCTTTTTTTAAAGTGATTGCATATAAGAAAGATAACCATTCAATAGAAATTCAAAACAATAATAAAGATATTTTCACCGAATAATTTTAAGGTGTCTAATGCTTCCTTTTCTGAAAATGATGAAACAGTAAATCCTCATTGATTTTCACATCATTCATTTACAAAGCTACTGCCTTCAGATGGGGACTGGGCTACAGTTGGCAAATAATCCACAAAATGTTCATTTACTCAAAAAATAAGTTGCAGAAGACTAGACAAATAAGATAAGCAAACTAGAATCAAAATCCTCAATATATTTTTTAAAAGATAAGCATTTCTGAGTGCTTTAGAAATACCTATTACTGGGCCAGCCCGGTGGCGCACTGGATAGTGCGCCGCTTGGGAAGCGCGGCGGCGCT
>NW_007779826.1:2610-3141 GCF_000696425.1 Galeopterus variegatus
AACCCGTGGCCTTGGTGTTGTCAGCACCGCACTCTCCCAAGTGAGCCACGGGCCGGCCCTCTAATTCTCTGATTTTAGTTGAGAAAATTGGTATCTAAAGAAATGAAGTTATTTGCTCAAACACACACACACACACACACACATGCACAGAGTTCATGGGAAGGCAGGTCTAGAACAGACGGTGTGAACATCTCGGCACACCATCCAGCCTTACCACTTTCACCAAGCCTCATCCAATCGTCCACATACTTCTGCTGTAAGTATTTGTTCTTCCAGTCGCAAATTAATGTTACGTGAAAGAACAAATAATTGTGAAGAGTTTTCTAAATATTATTCAGAAATAATAGGTAAAACAATGAAAAGAGAGAGAAGCAGCTTTGAGAAACACCGCTCTGAGCAGAGGGAATACTTTTCTCTCCACCACTTCCACATCAACACTTGACAGATATTTGCAGAGTATATAAAATAAGGAGGGAAAAGGTAATACCTTCAAATATCAAAGTACTGTTGTCTACTACACAATTCGTAAGC
>NW_007779827.1:0-458 GCF_000696425.1 Galeopterus variegatus
TATTATGGCTGTAGAGTAACTATTTGTTGAATAAAATAAAATGAGGGAATGAATGAATGAGTGAGATGAATGAATCCATGAGTGGAACGTTAATAAGTCTCTGAGAACATGCTAAGAGCAAAGAGGGAGATGAGGAGGCCAGTGTGGGGGTCAGGAGCTGCAATGCCCGGGCCAGAGCTCTGAGAGCACAAGAAGATGAAATCAGAATACAGCAAGTTGACATGGACTGACGGACAGTGTCCTAAGTAAGTAACTTTAACCAAGCTGTTGCCGGCAACTGGGCCATTATGTGAGCTGGAAGCTTGTTGCATGCATAGGTTTGGCTCATTTAAGAAGCAGGACATGGGCCAGTCCCATTTCATTTAAATCACACATATTGCTTGGAATTTACACATAAATCTCCATTTTTTTCCATAGCCAAAGGAAAAGAAGCAATCTGTGTTCCCATTGGCAGATGT
>NW_007779827.1:1902-3141 GCF_000696425.1 Galeopterus variegatus
TCCCATGAAACTTTAATACCACAGATAGACTGTTTACTTGTTTATGTACTGTATGTATATCCTTATACATAAAAACAGTAAGTTTCTTTTGCCCCCAAGAACCAGTTTTGATGCCTTGGGGATGATATCAGTTCTGTTGAGAATGCACAGGCTAGAAAAACCTAGGTTCAAATTCTGCTTCTGCCGATTCCCTCTCTCTAAGCTTCCTCTTCCTCTTCCTCACCTGCAAATATAGTTAATAGTATACATCCCATAGAGTTCCTGGCACATAATAAGCAAAAAAGAAATGTTAGCTCTTATTTCTGTTTTTCTTATTTATATTCATATACATTTTCACATATAAGTATAGAATCTTCATTGGTCCTAATTGTGCACCTCTGAGGTATGCAGGTTTATGTAACATTATTACAAATATCATCATCCCCACATGGCCGATAATATCACAATGGTCACATCTGTGCTGGATGATTTGCTCATGCAGATAGTTACCCTGGTTGGAGCTAAGGCTTGAACCCAGGTGTTCTAGTTCAGAACTCTCTCAGCCACACCTTGCTGCCTGTAGTGGAACCAGACACTATTAAGTTAGGAACACCCAAGGTGGAGTTTGGGAAATTAGAGGAATCACCCATAAGCATGGGTCTAAGGAACAATCCTATATTTTCTGCCCCCAGCACATAGAATACAGAATTATTAAGGCTTTGAACCAAATGATCACACCCACTTTCAGGAAATCTGTGATAATCTTTTCCTGTGCTGCTTGGTAACTCATGGGTTTAATGAGGCAGGATTTCCCCAAGCTTGGGAGACCTTGGCTTTCTGACTGGATAAGGGTGAGTGCTTTCTCACCAAGATAAAAGCCTTATGAAATGAACAATAATAATCACCCAGAGAGGAAGTACTCTTGAGCAAGAACCATGTCAAGCTCAGTGCTGACTATCTAGAAGAATTCATAGTGCCTATGCTGGGACTCGTGTTCTCTCTGAGCTCAGGGAAAGGTTATGTGGCAGAGGGGGCAGTCTGAGTTCTGGTGTCAGACTTCATTGGTTCTAATTCCATCTTTGCCACTTGTCAGCTGTGTGCCTCAGTTTCTTCATCCATGAAAGGGATTGATAATAATGGTAAATCCCTCATAAAGTTGTAAGAATGAATGAAATAATCCAACATAGAATGCTTCATACAGTACCTAGCACACAGTAAGTAAATGTTTATAGCTGTTATTATTAAATAAAAAATAGGACA
>NW_007779828.1:0-1315 GCF_000696425.1 Galeopterus variegatus
CAACAGGGCCTCCTCACACAAAGGCGACTTCCCCGCGGTACAGAGGATGACCGCTTACCCCTCAGCGTCCTCCCCCCCAACAGGACTTTCCTCTCGTCCACCGACCAGCCAACACGGGCACACCGCCTCCTCCCCCCAACACGATCAACCGGGCCAACCACCACGGTCGTCGAAGACGTGAGAGCCGCCCCCCCAGCCGTGAAAGGCCAGAGTATGCAACCGCACACGACAGCAAGGGCGGACTCGGTCCCAGGTGGGACAACACAGGCGGCTTAAACGCGCGGGGCTTGGGAATTGGGAAGATCTCCAGTGACAGAGAAGGAATCAAATGCACGGCAGGGAGCCGTGGGGGTGGGAGAGGCACAAGAAAGCTCGGGGAGAGACGGGGAGATAGAAATTCCCACTGCCACTTGCCCCATACACAAGTGCAGTACCGTTACGGCCCAGGACGCCAGCCGGCTTTTGAGCACCCTCCCTCCTCGTGTCTCTTTCACCACGTGCCACGCGACTCGCCCCCACCTCCAGGGCGCCCACGTGGTCCCGACACGCATACAGAAATGAGCCGCTCACGAGAGGGGCTGTGTCCCAACACGAGAATGTAGAAGGGGCATGGTTTTGCCCCCGTCAGAGGAGACCCCAGCCCCTGCCCACACTATGAATACATAAAAAAAAAGCAAGGAAACGAGATCGGCCAGATTCTGCACCACACAGTGAGTGGGAGAGGCACAGTCCCATTCGCCATTAATGACCGCCCCTCCTCTGGCGTGGCTTAAGCACGCAGCCCGGGAGAGCTCCTCGTCACCTCATCGATCACAGGATAGCCCAGAGGGTGGTCCGGTGAGGACAACAACCAGAAAGACAGCCCCCCTGAGCTTTGAGCCCCACCGGCCCAAACGTGACACGAGCGAAGGCAAGCTTGGCGGCGGGTTGTCACGACCACGCCATGACGCCTGACAGCGGGGAGGCGCGCGAGAGAAGAACAAAAGACCCATACATCACCTCCCCACGAATCCCAAAATTCTAGGTACTATGTAAAACCCAGAAAGAAAGCATGGTAATCCAGGACATAACCCACACTCAGGTGGCATGGGGAGCCGGGCACACGGACACGGGCAAGCTGCTCGCGCTAGGGCTGAGTGGTGCAGTGCGGGGCCGTTGCCTGGATCACCGAAAGCCCAAAGCGCCTCGTATAACCATTCCCTTTTCTGAAAAGACCGAGAAGATATGGAGAACTGGGAGAAGAGGGAGAACCGGGAGAAGAAGCAGGATGGGGAGGGGGAGGCAGGACAGGGAGGCAGGACAGGGAGGCAGGACA
>NW_007779828.1:2190-3141 GCF_000696425.1 Galeopterus variegatus
AGGCAGGACGGGGAGGGGGAGGCAGGACGGGGAGGGGGAGGCAGGACAGGGAGGCAGGACAGGGAGGCAGGACGGGGAGGGGGGAGGCAGGACAGGAGGGAACGCCTGTTCCCCCTTGACAGCCACCGGGGTACACCGTGTCGGCACTAACCTGGAGGCACAAAATGCCTACTAGGGGTTATAAAACATACCGCACTCAGGGTACGGAACAAAGCAATGATCACGGGCCCCTCTCACAAAACCAGGAAAGTCCACCGCATCCCCAAAACCAAAGCATCCCTCACACGACCCGAGCTCGCATGGACATCTGGTCGACCCCAGGAGCGTGGTGGCGAAGGGCACAAGGGACACGAGGGAGAGGAGCCGGCCATGTATGAACCCCGCCTCCACCCGCGCGCTCATGAGCCAGCCGGTCCCCTCCTCTGGAGCGGCACTTTGGGAAAAAAAAAATCCCGGCAGGCGCGCCTCGGGCGACAGGACCGCACGTGGCAGGGGCCACGCACGGGCGGGCCCGGGGCACTCTCCCCGGCCCACAGTGGGCCTCCTGTGACGGCCCCCGACTCTCTAGGGCACTGAGAAGAAATTGCAGCAGGTAGCCCGTATGACCGAGTTGCACGCGTGTCCCAGGCCCGGTCCACGGCCAACCACGTGCTTGGGGGCGGTGGTGGGGGTGGGGGACCTGTCCCGCCTCCGAACGGGAACTTTGAAAAATTCCCGGCAGGGGTCCCAGACGACCAGGACCGCACGCGGCCCCAAGGCCGAACCCTCCCACGGCACCCTATACGTGCCCTCCTTCTTTGGAGGCCCGGACCGGTCCCCACACCTCGGGAGCCCAACTCGGCGATGAGTGGTGATTGGAAAGACCGCGGCCGACGAACGGGCCACAGACGGGAGCTCCGGAGCCTGCTGGTCAACCTGCCCGGGCGGGCGCGCCCACACGGCGCTCGAGCC
>NW_007779829.1:0-719 GCF_000696425.1 Galeopterus variegatus
GAGGCCACCCCTCTTCTGACTTCTAGTACCATGGATTTTGTCCGTGTTTTAGAACATCGTAGAGATACTGTGCACATCTCTTCTCTGTCTGGCTTGTTTCACTCAGCATCAGTCTGTAAGATTCAGATAATTCATTTTTTATTGCTGAGTACTATTCCCCTGAGTGTCTACACTGCAAATTTCCTCATCGTACTGTTGGTGGACAATTGGATAGTTTTTAAGTATTAGACATTACAAATAACGCCGCTGGAAACATGCTCATATAAAGCCTCTTTGTAAACCCCTGGGGAAATAACGACAGGACAGCATCCTCGATGTGAGAGGTGTGGTCCACAGAAAACATAAAATCTAACATTTTGATGGACAAAACCAGATTGCCCTCCCGGAGGCTTCTGTCGATGACTACACCCACCAATGTTAAGTAAGAATGCCTGTTTTTCCCATTCCTTGCCAGCAGTAGCTTTTATTCGTCTTTGAAACTGATGCCATACAATAAACATGGGCTTTCAATTTGATTTGTTTGGCTTTAGCCACGAGCGAGGCGAGCATATTCTCTTGGATCCATTGGCCACTTGTATACTTCTCTGGAGAATTGTCTAGATACTTTATCCAGATCCTTTACCCATGTTTCATCAGGTCATTCATCTTTTTCTGTTGTATTTGTAAGCTCTCTTCATATATTAAAGAAACCAGGAGCATGCATTTGGAAGGCATGGGAA
>NW_007779829.1:2678-3141 GCF_000696425.1 Galeopterus variegatus
ACCACACCGTGTTTATCCTTCACCTGCGGATGGACCCTTGGGCTTCCACTCCTTGACTGGCCGGGAATACTCCTGCTATGAACATGGGCGTACAAATACCAAGCAGGGTTTTAACATGTATTGAATTAGTTGCCAGCATTTAATAATTGGGTGATTTCATCCCTCCAAAAATCCAGTGTCCAGCTTTTTATGAAAAATAGGGCGATCTGGCCACACGGGGTCGGTTGATGCGTGAAGATGAGCCGCTTCATCCCGGCACAGGAGGCCTCTCCTTCCTGACACAGACCCCACCACTCCCTGTCGTCATCCGGACACTGAGACAGGAGGTTGACCGCTGTTTGTTTTTGCACTTAAGCTGTTTCTTTTCTTATCGTTGAGTTAAGAAAGAAGCACAATATTTCTATTACTGCATCTCTATCCAAAGTGGAAAATAAAAAAACTGGTGGAGAGGTCTGTGTGTTTC
>NW_007779830.1:0-645 GCF_000696425.1 Galeopterus variegatus
ATTTGAATCAATTCCCACATTGTTGTAGTCAAATGGTAAATTACTGGTGCTATTCTTCTTTCTTTTGCAGTGGTTAATATCTCTCTATAAAGCAGATCTTTTCCTTCTCCCAGCTCTTTCCTTATTATGATGACAGAATCAAGGATATTTTTTGTCCCATGCATTATAAACAGCACCATAATTCTTTTCGGATGCCAAAGTTGTCTCAGTTTGTACAGTGGGATCCTTTACATGCTGGCTTTTGTATCTTCTTGAAATGTCCCATCTATTTTTGATGACTTCCTTACTGTCTGTATCAACAAGTTATTTCAGAGCCACCTGTAATCAACCGTTTCTCCAAGGTGCCTGCCTCCTTCATGTGGTGAATGGTGTTTAGAAACAAACGTATTGTGCTACCTTCTCTAGTTCACACCCACTGCATCTTTGACCATCTGTATTTTTTTTTTCTTAATGCACATGGCCATGAAAAGATCTATATTTTTAACTTCATTCTTTCTCAGAGAAACCTATGCTTCCTTCCCCCAAATCAATGTATGTTGTCATTAGCTCAGACTGACAACACAAAATAGAAATAGCTCCATCTAACAATACAAAATTACAGAATATGAATATTTTAGTTTGACAAGAGTTTGAATGATGTGATGA
>NW_007779830.1:1846-3140 GCF_000696425.1 Galeopterus variegatus
CTTCATGTGGTGAATGGTGTTTAGAAACAAACGTATTGTGCTACCTTCTCTAGTTCACACCTACTGCATCTTTGACCATCTGTATTTTTTTTTCTTAATGCACATGGCCATGAAAAGATCTATATTTTTAACTCCATTCTTTCTCAGAGAAACCTATGCTTCCTTCCCCCAAATCAATGTATGTTGTCATTAGCTCAGACCGACAACACAAAATAGAAATAGCTCCATCTTACAATACAAAATTACAGAATATGAATATTTTAGTTTGACAAGAGTTTGAATGATGTGATGAGTGTCTTTTTTGTATACTAAGGAGGTAACTGGTAGCTGGGATCTCCTGGGTAGCCCAGCATGAGGTTGCCAGGGGAGCCAACCAAGTGATCAGAGGGTTGATACTTTCAGCCCTTTCTACCCTGTTCTCTCTGGGGAGAGAAAAGGAGCTGGAAGTTGAGTTAATCGCTAATGGCGAATGATCTAACCAACTGCGACTGTGTGGTGCTGCCTCCATAAAAAACTGCAATCAATGGGACTTGGAGAGCTTCCAGGTTGGTGAACACAACCCGGGTCGGTTGAGGTGCTGAGAGGTCACAAAAGCTCTGCATCCCCTTCCCCATATCTTGCCCTTTCTTTCATTTGGCCGTTATTGAGTTGTATCCTTTCATAATAAACCTATAATCTAGTAAGTACAGATATACAGGGTTTTTTAGTTCTGTGAGCCATTTTAGCAAATTATCAAACCAAAGGAGAGGTCATGGGAACCTGGTCTGCCAGTCAGAAGCACAAGTGACAACCTAGACTTCCAACTGGCATCTGAAGGGGGGTAGTTTTGTGGGACTGAGCCCTTAACCTTGTGGACCTGTGAAGAAACTGAGGCATGATTTAAACAACGGAGTTTATTTGAGCCAAAATGAGTAACTGCAGCCTGGGAAATGCTTCTAGTTGCTTTGAGAAGCTCTTTGGAGAACAAAGAAGAAATTTGGGAGTATAAAGGAAAAAGGACCAATCAGAAAGGGAGGTGGCTACAAAAGCTGCCTGTCAACCATCACAACTGGTGCTAGCATCCCTAGCGAGTCTTGGCAGTAAGGTATTGGTTGTAACAGTCTGTGAGATGGTCCTCAGCTAGAAATTTTTCAGCTTGACAGGAGTAATATAGAATAACAGTCAACAGACGGTCAACAGATGTGCTGGCTGTTATTCTTCCAGGAAGTTGCAACATGTGTGATTGCTTGTAAAAGTTCAAACTTCAGGATTACACCTGATTGCAAGAGTTCAAACTTCAGGGTGCTTCTGGATG
>NW_007779831.1:0-845 GCF_000696425.1 Galeopterus variegatus
TCCTTCCTTTCTTTCTCCCCCACAGCCAGCTCTCTGTCAGTCCTTCACTCCCCACCATGCAGCCTGTGCATCTCCGAATGCCCAGTTCTATTTCCCTTCTCTCCTGAAGATCTTGCAAGTAGATTACCTGGCCACCTGATAGGCTAATCCAAGATGAAGGGGAAGTGGCTGATACACTGTAACACATCTCTTTTGGCTTACATTTGCATTTGAATAATAATAACAATAAACACATATATACCTTTTCAGGTGTACCAGGTACCGTTCCCAGCCTTTTGTGATACTGTATTAATTCATTTAATATTCACAACAACTATATGAGAAAGAGACTATTATTATCCTCATTTTACAGTTAGTGAAACTGACGCACAACAAAACTTGCCCAAAGTCACACTGCTCTCAAGTGGTGGAGCTGCAATTCAAACCCTGGGCAGTCTAGGCTTATTAACCCAGGAATGTAAATAGGATCCAGCTCCCGTGTCAATTCCCTTTCATTGATAGTGACTGCTTGAAGTACTGAAGTGAGGAAGATTCGGGGACCATGTTTGGTGTGAGTGAGAAAGAATTCCATGATTGATTAGCAGTGTCTGTCATGGGTTCGGGATGGGGGAAGTGTCAGGCCCATGGCATGGCCAAGAAAGGAGATATTTGGGGGTTGGTCTCTATTAACTCACTATAAAGTGTACTGTCTAATTTGCTAGCTGAATCCAATTCTTATTCTCTTATTGTGGGCTTTTGTTCCCCAAAAGAGTGGAAAGAGTGAGGTCTGAATATGGAGGACTCAGTCTGAAGTGCGTCCCACAGGAGTGGCAGGGGAGGAAGGGGAGACTGGCAGTGGGCGAGGC
>NW_007779831.1:2827-3140 GCF_000696425.1 Galeopterus variegatus
ATGTGGGTTCAACAAAAAGAAAGCTTTTGTCCTCAATTCATGTGCACTGCTTTAGGATGAGAATAAGAAAACCATGGTGCGGGGGGGACAAACAAGTGACTTCTGTCCATTCAAATATACTAGTGACAAATGTGGTATATCTCAGGACTTTAGAGTAAGAAAGATGAAGACCTTGAGACATTTGAGTGACCTAAATAGGGGCGCGTCTGTTGATACTCCCAAGTATTACTAAGACTGGTAGTAGGCGGGACAGGGAAATGAGAGAGGGGCTTTCTCTTTCCTTGGAGTTCACTCTACTAGTAGAAGCAGGAAA
>NW_007779832.1:0-690 GCF_000696425.1 Galeopterus variegatus
GCCAACAGACATATGAAAAAATGCTCAACATCACTCAGCATTCGGGAAATGCAAATCAAAAATCACACTGAGGTACCATCTCACCCCAATTAGGATGGCTAAAATCCAAAAGACTCTGAATGATAAATGCTGGCGAGGTTGCAAAGAAAAAGGAACTCTCATACATTGTTGGTGGGAATGCAAAATGGTGCAGCCTCTATGCAAAATGGTATGGAGGGTCCTCAAACAATTGCAGCTAGATCTATCATATGACCCAGCTATCCCACTGCTGGGAATATACCCAGAGGAATGGAAATCATCAAGTCGAAGGTATAACTGTTCTCCAATGTTCATTGCAGCACTCTTTACAATAGCCAAGAGTTGGAACCAGCCCAAATGTCCATCATCAGATGACTGGATATGGAAAAGTGGTATATCTACACAATGGAATACTACTCTGCTATAAAAAAGAATGAAATACTGCCATTTGCAACACTTAGAGAAAATTATATTAAGTGAAATAAGTCAGGCACAGAAAGAGAAATACCACATGTTCTCACTTATTGGTGGGAGCTAAAAATAAATAAATAAATAAATAAATAAATGAATGAATGAATAAATGAATGAATAAATAAATGAATAAATAAATGAATAAATGAATAAAATAAACACACAAACAAATCAAGAGTGGGAATGGTGGGGAAGAAGACA
>NW_007779832.1:1274-2330 GCF_000696425.1 Galeopterus variegatus
TGTTTGACCCAGCTATGCCACTGCTGGGAATATACCCAGAGGAATGGAAATCATCAAGTCGAAGGTATAACTGTTCTCCAATGTTCATTGCAGCACTCTTTACAATAGCCAAGAGTTGGAACCAGCCCAAATGTCCATCATCAGATGACTGGATATGGAAAAGTGGTATATCTACACAATGGAATACTACTCTGCTATAAAAAAGAATGAAATACTGCCATTAGCAACTTCTTGGATGGACCTAGACAGAATTATATTAAGTGAAACTAGTCAGGCACAGAAAGAGAAATATCACATGCTCTCACTTATTTGTGGGAGCTAAAAATAAATAAATAAATAGATACACAAAAAAACCGGGGGGGTGGGGGAGGGAAGAAGACATAACAATTACAATTCCTTGAAGTTGATACAAGAAGCAAACAGAAAGAAGTTTGTTGGGAGGGAAGGGGGAAAGGAGGAGGGAGGAAGGTTTTGGTAACGGGCCACAATAATCAACCACATTGTATTTTGACAAAATAAAATATAAAATAAAATAAAATAAAAATAAAAATAAAAGTTAAGGCTTAAGAGAAGCTGAAATGGCTGTTGGAGAAGGGAGGAAAAGTTCCATATCCCAGGATCAGGGTCCAGCCAACTAACTTTTTAAAAGACAGATGGTTTGAAGGTCTCGTGTTAAAAATTATTGAAAATTGATAAAAATTTTGAAGACAAGGCAAAGACACAAAGCACATAATGGAGGCCCAAGAAGAAAATTAAATGAGAAAAGATGGTCAGCAAATTCAAAAAAAAATATATCAAGACAGAATTATTAGGCACAAAGAAACTCAGAGAAGAAAGTTCTAGTCGTGAATGAGAAACTTCTGAGAATTAAATCTGATGACATTGAGTGTGTCAGTCTCATCTGACTGTGTTTATAAAAAGGAAAAGAATCATGAGCTGGGGATTGTTTTTCCTCATATTTCAATCAATAGTAACTTCCTTTTCACAATGAGACTTTAAACAATTAAGGAAACATTTTGGTTTCCAGCTAATGGGTTTAATCGCGATTGCCATTTC
>NW_007779832.1:2711-3140 GCF_000696425.1 Galeopterus variegatus
GTAAATACAATTGATTTTTGTATGTTGTCAAAGGACAAAATTACAACAAATTTAAAGAGCTCAGTTGGCTTCATTGTGATTCTAGAATCAGGCAGCATGTTATTCCATAAAGTAGAATAAATACTTCAATGAGCTGAGCAAAGGACGTTGATTTTATAGACAGGAAAAGGCTGAAGAAGGCAGACACACATTAAAAAAGCAGATTGGTCTTCTGAAAGTTACTTTTCTTGTAATGTGGGGACAAGGAGACAGAATAATAGAAAATTATCTGACTAGTTAACATCAGATTACTTCAGGCTATCTCTTTTGTTGTGTAAGGATTAAACATAGGGACCTCCATTATCATACCGACTGATGATTTAAACTGCCCTGTTAGAGAAATTGGCTATTATCTCCCTCTCCTGATTTCTGGGAAGATGAGATAATTAC
>NW_007779833.1:0-837 GCF_000696425.1 Galeopterus variegatus
AAAAAATATTTTTAATTTTAAAATATTCTCATAGCAAAAGTACACTAAACACTTTAAATTTAAAATTTTGTGGCACTTTTAGGAAAGGTGAGATTTTACAAAAATTATTTATTCAGCAAATACTTAAAAAGAGTCAATTATATTCACAATACTTTATGGAAAGCTAAATATCCTACAATGGGGCATGCCTACTACTTTGCTAATAACAATCTACTGCAGTAACTTCTGGTTTTCTCGCCACAAAAGATCCTAGATACTTTTCACTACTCCCCCCCACCACAAAAAAAAATATTGTCTATAAAAGCAGCTTATATTTGTTAAGTAACAATTCTCTCTTGATTATTTTGTAATTGACAGGATAGCTTAGCTGTCACTCAGACCTTCTGAATTTCTGTAATTCAAGTTCAAAGAAGACAAATGTCATATTTTGTGAAGTCCTATCTTTAGCAAATGGATGATTTTCCACTAGGTCCCAGGTAAGAAACTATTGACTTGGTACACACAGAGAAGTGACTTCTACCATGCTGTGGTATATTAAATTACTATACTAAATTAGTAATTTTACTAAAATATTTCTGCTATCAAATTCTTGGTAATTTACCACAAGAATAAATCAATTTTAGAACAGCCATCATCTGACTGACTCAAACAGATAGAACAGGAAAAGCCAGAGAAGGAAAATACAACCTAGATTATATGTAGTAAGTAAGAAAATCTGATCCAGTTTTCCTACCTAGAAATGTATTTTATCAGATCAGAAACACAACAGGCTCCCAGAATGCTACTGTCAGTCTTTTGTTGCCTTTGATATGAATGGACTGTGGGGGGTGACCTTAT
>NW_007779833.1:2061-3140 GCF_000696425.1 Galeopterus variegatus
CAGCATTTTTGTGGTGACTGCAAAATTACTTTGAAATTTGGCTTTGTTTTGCACAAAATAAGACTGACCTTGGAATACACGAAGACATTCCCTTCCCTGTTGAATAAGAACATAATTCACTGAAGACTCTACATATCTCTTTGTTTACATATTTGTACCCATATTTATATCTTTTTCCAAAATCTGGGTGACAAAATACACCATGGAATTTTTCATCAACTGTTAATAACCAATAGGAAGCAAATTTGCAGGCAGTTAAATCTCAGTGCTGAATGCTTTGTTGTAATCATTAAGATTTATTCTGTTGAATGAGGTGTATTAACATCTTTGACATAATTTTTTAGTAGACTCTAACTTTTAAAAGTGTTAACATCTTTATTATTTTAAGCTTTTAAAATAAAATCATATTATTAGCACCATAGGACTTTGGTATTTTGACAGAGAAACACTCTAATGAAGAAAAAGAAATATCTGCTTTGTCAGCAATACGAGGCTCCTTTGAAGGAACACCAGTCCTCTCCTGTTGCGCCTCTCCCTCTCACTCCAACAAGTCACAATAAGATGTCTGGTTTACAAGGAGCCACTTCATTTGCCCCAGACTCCAGAAGGGTGTGATTAACCTTCAGTTTATGTGATGGGAGCCTGACCTACAGAAAGGTCCAGTGATTTACTTATAGTGTTAAGAAGCCTAATGGAATAGGGAACACAATCCAGTCTCAATTTATAGTCCTAAGCTTCTTGCTCTGCTTCCTAAGGGGATTGTACAATATATGAGGACACTAAATAAGAGTCTGTTTTTATTCCGAGCTACAAAACAGACTTTCAGCCACAAAGGAGGAAGTTTATGGAGTGTGACCCTGAGACCTGACAGCTTTCCTTGACAAGGGAGGCAGACCCAGGATCTGCTGCTGGCTTCGGTTCACTGCTTTTCTGGGAGCCATGCTTTTTATGGCAATTGGCAGGCTCTTTGCTCATTGTTAAGCACTTTATGATCACCCTGTTGAAATCTCACAAACCCCTAACACCATGGGGAAATGGTGAAAATAAAAGTACAGTGTGTGTGTGTGTGTGTGTGTGTG
>NW_007779834.1:0-744 GCF_000696425.1 Galeopterus variegatus
GGGGAATTTTTTCAACTTGATAAAATTCATCTATAAACATGTGTGGCAAACATCATCTTAATTATGAGAAACTGGATACTTTCTTCCTAAAACCATGAACAAGGCAAGGGTGTTCTCTCTCACCACTCCTGTGCAACATGGAACTGGAAGTCCTACCTAGTGCAATAAGAAAAGAAAATCAAAGATATGCAGATTGAAAAAGATGGACTAAAACTATATTTATTCACAAATGACATTATTGTCTATGTAGAATATCCCAGTGAATCAATAAAAAGATATTTTGGAAATAGTAAGAGACTATAGCAATTTCATGAAATACAAGGTTAATATACACAAGTCAGTTGCTTTCCTGTATACTAGCAATGAACAACTGGAAAATTTTTTAAAAATTAAATACCATTTACAATACTACCAAAGAAAAAGAGGAGATAGTTATCAATCTAACAAGATATGTACAGGATCTATTTGCAGAAAACTACAAAATTCTGATGAATAAAATCAAGGAAGATGTAAATAAATGGGGAGATAGTTCATATTAATGGATCGAAGAACTCAGTATTGTTAAGATGTCAGTTCTTCTCAGCTTTATCTATAAATTCAATATAATTCCAATCAAAATCCCATAAAGCTATTTTGTAGATATTGACAAACTGATTCTAATGTTTATGTATAAAGGCAAATGACTTAGAATAGCCAACATAATACTGAAGAAGAGAGACCAAGTTAAAGGACTCACACTCGAGA
>NW_007779834.1:2735-3140 GCF_000696425.1 Galeopterus variegatus
ATGTATAGTGGAATTGAACAATTAAATAAATAGATGGCAGATGGTGGGGGCCAGATTTCTCACAGACAAGTGGGAAGTTACAGATAAACAAGAGGAGGAGGCTAAAATGATCCATTTGGTAATGGATTAGAGTTGGAGACAGTCTGGATTTATGTCTAGCTTAATATAAGTACAGATGGTTATGCACTGAAATATTGATAGACATGTGTATTTATACAAGTTAGTATCCCCACATATTTCCCTGATTTCTCTGCTGAGAGTGTCTAAAAGCAATGACATCTCAGCAGCAATGAGCCTACCTAGGGCTCAGATCTTGGTTTCTAATACTATTCTCCAATTAAAGAAACCAGGGGGTCCTTGGAGAAATGGCTGATTGGAGGACTGAGGTAAGAAATATGCAAGCGA
>NW_007779835.1:0-897 GCF_000696425.1 Galeopterus variegatus
GGCGCACTAGCGCAGTGCGCCACCGGGCCCTTATTTACTTTTTAAATAGTATTGATCTCCAATTAAACACAGAACTTACCCTCAGGGAACCCACAGTCTAGTAGGAGAAAGCAATATGTAAATCAATAATTACAATGTTATGGATAATGAAGTAAAAGCAGAGGCTTTGGGGTATGGAAGACCTAGATATGGTTCTAGCTCACGTGCTCACTGCTCACGTGCTCACTAGCTGTGTGACTGCGGATAAGAGAGCAACTTCTCTAAGCCTATTTCTTCTTATGTAAATAGCCATGAAAGTACCATAGATGATTCATGGAAAGATTAAATGAAATACATGCAAACGGGTGCAATATGGTGCCCAGTACATAGAAAACACTCAGTAATGTCAGTCATCATCATCATCATCATCATAACAGTAAAAACTGTTAGATGCACAAACAACCAAGGCATCCTACCGGAGGGGATGATTACCTTGACTAGAAGGCTGAGGAAAGGTGACCTGGAGAAGGTGCTACATGAGAACAGAGAGTAGTTCTCCAGCTAGTTAGGAGGAAGGAAGGACACAGAAGGGGCACTGAACAGTATGTGCAGGTGCGTGAGTCATAAAGTGGCTTGGGACTCTTGGAGCACAAAGTCCTGGGAAGTTAGGCTAAATTATATAATGGGATTCTTAGATGACCCATGCCAAGGACATTGTCTTTAATCTAGGTAAAAGAAATCATTGAAGTGTTTTTATGTGGAAGTTTGGGGCAGTGAGATGATCAGATCTGTATTTCAGAGAAATAGTCAATAGTGTGGAGAATCACTGGAAGGAGAAAAACTTGAAGCAGAACAGCGACATTAGGTTTCTCTTCCTTTAATAGAAATCAGGATATATTAGTCTCTAAACAGAAACCT
>NW_007779835.1:2937-3140 GCF_000696425.1 Galeopterus variegatus
CGTAAGGTGCTTCTTTTAAGTGAAAAAATGAATGTTCTCCACTTCATAATGAAAAAAAAAAGTCACATGTGGAGGTTGCCATGATCTACAGTAAGAATGAATCTTTTATCTGTGAAATTGTGAAAAAGGAAAAAGAAATCCGTGCTAGTTTTACTGTCACACCTCAAACTGCAAAACTTACAGCCACAATGCGTGATAAGTGT
>NW_007779836.1:0-760 GCF_000696425.1 Galeopterus variegatus
TGTATTACACCAGATGCCAGTTTTAGATATGGGGAAGGAAGATTCTATACATGAGTAATCAAACAGCTTCGCTGTGGTGTTGTATTGACCCTCCCAACAAAAATGACCCTTTCCCATATACCAGATGTTGTGGCTCATAGGAGTTGGTATTAAAGGTCATACTTGAGAGGTATCAGAGTTCCAAGTAAATTGAAGGCAAAGCCATTGTCCCTTCTTATTCTCACAGTCAGAAAGAGAAATAGGATTCCATGTGTTTGAATCAGTTAGAATAGCCCAATGACTTCCCATAGGAAGGACTCTGGTGTGATCGACAATCATCCCAATGCCTGCTAACTGAATTACTAACTCTGGGTTCTATTTAGTTTAGGCACCTGGGCTTTAAGAACACAGTACCAAAGGTCACATTTACCATCCAGGAATTTCTATAAGGCGGGGGGGGGGCATAAGCCTCCCAAAGGTTGAGATTGGATGTTGGCTCTGAGTATAGTGGTCCATTGTCTCATACCTATTTCAGATTCCATTTGTATCAGTATGGTCATTAGTCCCCATTGGGTTAGGGTGCATGCATGTTCCCATCTCTGAGTTTCAGAAAAAGATTATATGATTTGTTGGTTTTTTCTATCCATTTGATAAGGGCCTCATTATCCTTTTTTTTTTGCTGCTTTCCAGCCTTTCTCTTCTTCTTGGTATAATATCCCTTCTATATGTCCTATCTTGGATAAAGAGAGTTTTCCTAGAGAATGCCTTTATTCAGTGGCTG
>NW_007779836.1:1536-2105 GCF_000696425.1 Galeopterus variegatus
ACCATGGGAAACAAGGTACAATGTAAAGCATCTTCTATTAATTACATAAAAAAGATATTAATAAAACAATTTATTTAACTTTCCTGAATAGGTATTTTAGGTCTTCCACTAGACTATAATTCCACTGAGGTTTGGAGCTCTCTGTTCCTGAATTTTCTTCAGCAGGTGCCTTTTTGACTCATGTGTGATGAACCCAGGGCTTTATACCTGAAAGCTTTAAGGCAGAATGGGTGGTTAATAAAACATCATAGGGCCCTCCCCACTTTTCTTTTAGCTGTTGCTCAGGACCCTGTTCTCTCCAAGACTTCAATGACACCTTATCTCCAGGTAAGAAAAAAAAAGGGGTGCAAAGGATCATCCGTGGGATAAGTGCACCTGGAAAGAGCAAACTAATGAATTAATAACAATGTTTCATGTAATTGTTTTACATACCGTTTCACTTGATCTCATTTTCTAATTCATGATTACTTAAGTTTAACCTAGCTTGGAGAGGTCTCCCAAATACAATTTCAAAAGGACTCAATTTGAGTCCACTTCTTGAAGCTACTCAAATACGGAGCACGACGAGG
>NW_007779836.1:2696-3140 GCF_000696425.1 Galeopterus variegatus
AGGGCCCTCCCCACTTTTCTTTTAGATGTTGCTCAGGACCCTGTTCTCTCCAAGACTTCAACAACACCTTATCTCCTGGTAAGAAAAAAAAATGGTCAAAGGATCATCCGTGGTATACGTGCACCTGGAAAAAGCAAACTGATGAATTAATAACAATGTTTCCTGTAATTGTTTTACATACCGTTTCACTTGGATCTCATTTTCTAATTCAGGATTACTTAAGTTTAACCTAGCTTGGAAAGGTCTCCCAAATACAATTTCAAAAGGACTCAAGTTGAGTCCACTTCTAGATGCTACTCAAATACGGAGCATGGCAAGGGCCAATGCCTTATCCCAGGTAAGGGTTTTTTTTTTTTTGACAGAGTTTGGTAGCCTTTTTCAAGGTTTTTTTTTTTTTTTGTCTTTTTCCATGTCCGGCAACGGATCGCAACCCTCAGTGTCGCC
>NW_007779837.1:0-3140 GCF_000696425.1 Galeopterus variegatus
CCAGGATGTATGTGCCTTACCCTAACTCCCCTAGTGCTTGTGTACAGGCCCCCATTGGAGCAGAAAGTGGCAGTGGTATCTGGGTAGAAGCAGGGAGTTGCCAGCCAAGAAGCCATTCTGGGGTGTTGGGAGATAGTGAGAAGCAGAAGGAGGCAGGACAAGCTGTGAACATAAGCACCTGGCTCATGATCCATTGTCCCACTGGATCTCACAAAACACATATCCGAACATAAAATTATTAATAATTTCAATAGAGAAAGAGAGCAGACACAGAGCATTCATTAAACCCCAAGCACAGGGCCTCCTGCTAAGTGCAGAACCCTTTGCAACTCAAGTGATCCCACACCTGTAAAGCCAGCCTTGATTGTAAGACATATGAGGAGGCTTTAAAAAGTTTATGGAAAGGTTCATATTATCTTTTCATTCCATTTTTCCACAAACATTTTGGCGTACCCAAGTGTTCCTTGGAACAGGCTATAGTTTTTTTGGCGTACCCAAGTATTTCTTGGAACAGGCTATAGTTGCCCTGGTTTCTTCACTTAATTTGCTTGGTTCTAGGTACTAGATGATAGCAACTAAACCAGTGTGGCTCCCATTAAAAAAATGAGTTTAGACCAAAGCAAAATACTAAAACCCTTTTTGAAATCAAATGGATGATGAAAGCAGAAAATGGGTGAGACCATAATGCTATCCCTCTTAGCCCATGTGTAAAGAACTATGCATTAGTTTCACAGATTGGAAAGTCGTCTGTAGAAGAGCACAAGAAACAGCAGAGTCCACTGGGCCTTAAGAATAGTTAGAAGTAAAATTAGGAATATATCGCCTCCCCCCCCCCGCACACACACCCTTATCTTTTTGCTAGCAAGCATACAGTCTAGTAGCCATAGGCCAAAACTCCCATCCTGTAGGTGGAGAGTTCCGTAAGGGACAATGAGATTATTCACATTGATTTCAACACCTTTTTTTTTTGAAAGAGCCATCAATAGTCCTGATTTCTCAAACAATTTGGATTTTAGCTTTTCTTTAAAAACGAGATGTTCTGTCAATATTGGGCAAAGCTGAATGATGCCTACCTCCTGCCCTCTCCCAGGGCCAGCAGGCATGCTGGTTTGCCACACCATTCTCTATTGTTTTCCAGAGACTGAGAATGACATTACTCTTAATCATTGCATTTTTACTGTTTTGGTTTGTTTTATTTTAAGAGAAATATTTATTTCCCTTTGTACGCTGTCACTTGTGGAGAAAAGAAAGTCGCAAAAAAGAAGACTGGCCATTGTTGTCTTGCAGCCAGCCCAATTTACTCCTTTGCATTAACTGTCTGGCCTCAGAACAAGAAATTGAGTCTGAGACCCTGGCTTAGCACTTCAACTCCTGCCTCATTTTCCTTACTGGTTTCTCTACTCCACACTGTCCCTTTTCTTCTTCCTGCTCTTTTCTATTTATTTTTCCAATAGAATCTTCTCCTTCCTCTTTTGTTACTTCATCCTATCTTCCTTTTTTCTTCTTCCCATTTGTCTATCAAAGCCTCTTCCTTGAGGATTATGTGCTTCCTCATTTTTACATTATTTTTTAGTGCACTCTCTACAGGAGAAAACATGAGAGAGATAAAATTATTTTTACAATTTTCGACTCTTTTGGGATCAAATCTTTTGGAATCTGGACAATTTACTAAAGAATAATAAAATCATCAAAGAAAAAAGTTAAACAACACAGACTTATTTTAATATGTTTGCCTCTAGATTTCATAGTTTCAGAGGAAGTTTTGAACACTAGCCACTGATTTAGAAAACTCTTTTTTGCTTTTTTTTTTTTTTTCTTTTTGCTAACTTGTATCTGGAGATTTCATTACTAGGTGGTAGTGAGCTGAGTACACTTGACAGGATCCAGATTGTTGTTCAATTCTGGATACATTAGCAGAGTCACACCATTTAGGGCCTTGGGAATAAAGGTCAGGATTTGTATTTGATTCTGCCTTGAATCAGCATGCAATTTACAGATTAGAGGATTTGGATACGAGGTGGTTGTCTGAATACTATGTTAGCAGCTGACTAAATGGGAACTTTTTGATAGAACTAGACCTTACAGTAATTGTGGAAGCAGAATGGGTACTAGCAAAGAATAGATTTCACTTTTTTATTATTAAATTAATGGTTGATTACTAACACTGAACATTCTTTTCAAAAGAATGTAGCCTTCTCCTTACAGATAATCAGTTCAAAATTCTACAGGTGACTGCACACAAATCCCTTTCCATCAAATGCCTCTCAAAAACAAACAAACTATAAAACAAAAATAACAATCTATCACAAAGTTGTGAATATAAAATGAAATTATGACCATAAAACAGTAAGCACAGTGTCTCAACACTAATAGGTTTATACTAAACATTAGTACAAAAGAAAAGAAAATGTCATTTTCCATTGAGGACTCTTGATTGAGGCAAGAAACAATGATTTTCTCTGTGTTAACTTTACTTCTCAAGTTTTCTTGTATTTTGCCATTCTTTTTTTTTTTAATGGTTTATTTACTGAAATCACTACCATCATTATTAGGCTGTTACCTACCAAGCAAGAGATCAAGTTTTCTTAAAACAAACTAACAAATAAATGAATGCCTAAGTCCCTGTTTGATTTTTCCTTTGACAAAGAAAACTTTCTTGTTATCTTTTTTCCCCCCAGATCTCTTTTAAGGAAAAGAGAATTTGGATTCATTATTAGTCCTATAAGCATTTAGAGATTGGTCTAAATCCAAAGCTTTCAGAAATCTATAGATGGAGAGTAATTAAATATAAAAACTGTGAAAAGACCAAGGATAAGGTTGGTGTTTGATTTATATTTTATCTTTGTGCCTGGCTCAAAATAGGCATTTGCAAATTTTTATTTTGAATAAAATAATCAATAAAGTTATCATACCTATGCAAAAAGATATTATTTCATAGAAAAAAGTGTTTAAAGTTCCTATATATACATTATGCATGTGTGTATACATGCATGTACATAAACATAATTTATTATTTTTTCAAATTATTTTTCACCTATACTTCTGTAGGTATAACACATTTAAAGAAAAAAATAGATAATACCCAAACAAGTAGCTGAACATATTGCTTTTAAAATAACTCAAAACTAAATAAATGTGAG
>NW_007779838.1:0-503 GCF_000696425.1 Galeopterus variegatus
AAAAAAAAATTAATTATAGCTTTAAAATAATTTTTAAATGAATAGAGGAAATATTAAAAAATGAACAGATTCCATGGGTGTTATGGAAAGAGGGGTTAAACATCATCAAATAAATTTACAAAGTTGATAAAATAATTTAAGTAAATATCTGAGGGCAAAAGATCAATCAATACGTATTTATTGGGTACTTATTACACTCTCCACCACACTCGTCCAAACTCTGCTCTGTTTTTCCATAGCACTGATCATCATTTAGCATACTATTTGCTTTAGCTATTCATTTTATTTATATATACTTGTTATATATAGTTATTCATCATAGCTTAATAAACATTATTATATTTTTGTAACAATACCCATGAGAACTTATTTTCTGTTTCTGTTCCACTAGAATTTAAGGTCACTAGGGGTAGAATTCTTCTAACTGTTTTGTTTACAAGTATATCCCTAGAGCTGAGAATCGTTCCTGACACATAGCAGGTACCCAGTAACTATTTTCTGAA
>NW_007779838.1:2455-3140 GCF_000696425.1 Galeopterus variegatus
ATATCCCATCAAATGTTTGAAGAGAGCTCTCATGTTCCCTAGTGAGTCTTTTTCTCTCAGGCTAAATCTCAATTTACTCCAACTATTTCTCATGTAGCATGGGATTTAAGTCTCCTTGCAGTGAATTCTTTCAACATTCAACAAATATTTATCGTGCACTAGCTTTGTACTAAGTAGTAAACTAGATATTGGGAATAAGATGGTAAGAAAAACAAGTTACATACCTGCCCTAATGGAGCTTATAGTCCAGTAGGAGAGACAGATATTATATACATAACCACACAAAAGGATTGCAACTGTAATAAGTGTGATAAACTACAGAGTTACACGTTTCTCTTAAATTTCAATGCAGAATCAAGTAAAATGTTTCACAGGTGGTCTTGCCAATGGAAATGGCAAGTGGTTTAAATATGTCTACAAACTCTTTGACACTGCCTTCAAAAGGTAGAGCTCTTTCCTTGAGTATGAGCTGGACTTGAGAGTTGCTTCTAATGAGTAAAAAAGAGCAGAAGTGACAGAATGCGACTTCAGAGTCTAGGTCATGACAGGCACTGCAGTCTCCTGCTTGCCTCTCTCTTGCCTCTGGGGGAAGCCAACTTACTTGTCCTGAGGACACTCAAAAAGCCCTGTGGAGAGGACCATGTGGTGAGGAACCGAGGCCTCCAGCCAGCAGTCAGCAAAAAAC
>NW_007779839.1:0-296 GCF_000696425.1 Galeopterus variegatus
ATTATGGAAAACAGTATGAAGGTTTTTCAAACAACTACAGATAGAACTACCACATGATCCACAATCACACTTCCCAGTATATACCTGAAGGAGCGGAAATCATTATTTCAAAGGAATACCTGCAATCCCACATTTACTGCAGCTCTGTTTACAATAGCCAAGAGTTGGAACCAACCTAAATGTCCATTACTGAGGACTGGATGAGGAAAATGTGGTATATTTACACAGCGGAATACTACTCTGCAATAAAAAAGAATGAAATTCTGCCATTCACAGCAACATGGATGAACTTAGAG
>NW_007779839.1:2393-3139 GCF_000696425.1 Galeopterus variegatus
AATTCAGCAGTCTGGCCTCTGCAGAAACTGGATGGCTCCTGGAGAATAACTGTAGACTGCCTCAAGTTCAACCAATCGTAGACCCAAAAGCAGTGCTATACCATGCATGGGATCGTTTATAAGGTCTCCAGCACATGGTGTACAGTCAGTGATTTGAGGAATGTATTCTTTTCTATTCTGCTAGAAAAGATAAGAGACAGTTTACATTCACGTGAGATAAACAACAATATTCATTCNGGGGGCATACTAAAACACCCCCGTCCAGAGTGAAATTTACTAAGAAAGAGGCACAGTGTCTTGGCAGGCCTCTTTAAGTTTTGGAGGCAACATATTCTATGGCTGGGAATATTGCTTCAGCTTGTATACCAGCGGCACAGAAGTCTGCCAGCATTAATTGGGATGCATGACAGGAAAGGGCTCTGCAGCCACTCCTATTTGCAGCACAAGCAGCCCTGTTGCTTGCGACACATAATAGAACAGATATCACGATGCTGAAAGTTGTCATGGCGAGAAAAGAAGCGGTATGGAGCGATTACAAGCCTCAGTGGGAGATTAACTCAGGTCCTGGATTCATGAGCAAGTCCATGCCATTCGTTGCAAAAAAAAAAAAAAAACCCTTACATCTTTGGAGTAACTGCTCCTGGTCTGTTTCTGGGCATCGATCAAGGAATGCTTGCACAAAGGACATCATGTGGCCATGAATCATGTAGCCATGCATCCATGAGCTGGATTCTATCAGATTCTCT
>NW_007779840.1:0-713 GCF_000696425.1 Galeopterus variegatus
CAGAATGATGCTGAGCAATCTTGAAGTACCAGGAGCCATGCTTTGTCTATTCATGGACCCCATGCCTGTGAAACAAGGTTCGATGATTGTCATTGTGCATTGGTAGTCTGGAGTTATCCAGAGAGAACAAAGCTGCATGCATGGAGTGCACAAGGGAGTCTTGTAACAACCTTGTCCCGCTTTCTAGGGCTGAGTCAGGTACCACAGCTTCATCTTAGCTGCCTTCTTTTTTTCAAGAAGTTGGCATCTGAGCCACACCAAGAGTGTAGTGTTTTGTTCAGGGTATTTCCCTTTTGGAGGGACATGGACCAACTCCATGCTCTTGTCCATGCTGATCTCTCAGCCCGCACAGCCCTTCCCCATCCTTTCTCAGCCTTTTGTTACTCTTCCTATCTTTCAAGGCTCAGCCCAACTGCCAGCTTCCTCTACAAAGATTTTCCTGGCTCACCTCATTGGAATGAACAGGAATAACATGGTAGAGTGGAAGGAGCATAGGCTTTGAATGAGCCAGACCTGAGTCCAAACGCTAGATCTGCCACTGGCCTTTCACCCCTGCGCCCAGCCACAAGTTTCAGTTCTCCAGCCATTAAACTTGAGAATTAAATGGGATTTGGTCTGTGAAAGCATGTAGCATAGTTCTTGACATATAGGAGGTGTTAATTAAATGTTTATTCTTTACCTTTTATACCTATAACTTTTCTTTCTCTAAATTA